>NC_087177.1:14154308-14171808 GCF_035594125.1 Scylla paramamosain
CCTGAGGAGCACGGGAGACCTCTGGTGTATGGGAGGCTTCTGGTGCACGGGAGGCCTGTAGTGCATGGGAGGTCTCTGGCATTTTAGGCAGGTTGTATAGATCAAAATTTTCCTATATTAATGTATATGGTCCCGTTTGGAAGTGTGTGACACATGATGGCACTACCCAGTTATCCTTGTGTAGTGACTGGGAGTACTATACCCTCTAAATGACCTTGGGACTTGACGATCATTGTGGTCTCTTCCCCCAGTCAAGGCCTCTCTTGGCTAAAGATTTACATTATCTTCAGATAAATTTCTCAGTGTCTCTATGACTGATTCCCTTTGTGCTGGTCATAGAAGAGATGGCATTATTCTCCTTTAGCATTATGCTCAAAATCAAGGTTCGTAATCTGCATTGATACAATTCAGTGATTTAACATAACTTCTTTTGTTCAGGTTTTCAGAATGGACGGCTTTGGTGACAGCTTTGTGCCAGCCCCCACAGAGGGTACGCCAGAAGTAGATCCGGCAGCTGAGTTCCTAGCACGAGAGCAGGACCAGCTAGCAGGGTTGGATGACGACATTATCCCACCAGCAGCAGCTCCACAGTCACAGGAGACTGCCCCTACCTTGCCAGCAGGTGAGGATCAGCTTATATCAAATGTTGACATTACACTGACAGTCCTCTTGTATGAGTGTGCAAGAATGATGGTTTTGCTTGGCTCTTGATATACACAAAAAATTCCATAGTGTATAAAGCTGAAGCATTTACCTATGTTTTATAGCCACAAACATTGGCTGCTGAAAAACAGTGCAGCAGAAGTGAAGGATAGGCTGTGGACAGGCATTTTTATGTTATAGATCCCTGAAGCTCTGTTGGATACTTAATTCAAGTTACTGCATGATATTTTCTTTTGTTATGTTGGTGAAACTAGACATTATCAAATCATCAGAAATCTTTTAGATATGACTGAATAAAACTTGTGATTGTTCAACGTTATGGAACTTAATTCAGCACTCATCAGGTAAACTTGCAGCACTTATATGGTGTGACACCAGTGTTAAATACACTGTGCTGCAAAACTTTTTGAGCAGTACTGCAATAGCAGGCATTATATCTGATATCAACAGATATGCTAAATAAAAAGTCTTTTGTAGTGCATGTACGTGTCATTAATGTCTGCCTCACAGTTTTGTTAATTTTTAGCCTCCAGACTTCAAACTTGTATTATTTTCTCTCTCTCTCTCTCTCTCTCTCTCTCTCTCTCTCTCTCTCTCTCTCTCTCTCTCTCTCTCTCTCTCTCTCTCTCTCTCTCTCTCTCCTTCTATGATGCATTTATAACTGCTATTTTGAAGAATATCACCACAGCCTCCTGAGCAGTAGAGCCACTCAGTTTAACAATAAAGAAATAAACAATAGTTCCTTATATAGTAGACAGTAATGTCTCACTTTATCATGAAACTGTAAATTGTTTAAATTCATGCCTTGAGGATTTTTTGTTTAACACTACAGAATCTTAAGCTGTTCCTTTATGGAAAAGTAGATATTTTTTTACTTCTTGATGATTGAACCTTCATAGTTGGGTAGTACACATCATCATCCAAGTGTGCAAGGTGTGGACATATTAGATGCTCCTCCTCATTGTTGTTCAGATCCAGGTGGGCCCAGCATCACTATACAAAGCACACATGCATGGTATGGGTGAAGGGCAAAGTTGATACCACTGCTACTGTCTGCTGGAGGCACAATACCATTACCACACACTGTCTCCTTCACCAATGCAACTCTGTTACACAACTGTGACTGCTACTGTCATTGTGATTCGTCTTCATTTTTTCATTCTACTGATGCAAATTTAAGCTGCAACACCACAATACTGATTTTGAGGAAAGGCTTGCACCCCATTCATCTGCATCTGGCCTTGTCAGCTCATCATAACAGATGCAAGACTGGGGATGGGTCTGTTGTAGGGTACCAGTTCTACATTCGTTCCCTCATGTTGAGAGGTCCATGTAAGCTAGCACAACTGAGCCTCTCACAAGGATGATTAATGAGGATCTGTTGGCCCTCCTTTGAGAGGCCCAGCATCTGAGATGGATTTCAGTTTAGTATGAGGAAATGCTTGTGTTTGTATCTGCATAGGGCACTTGTCTTGGATACCCTCCTTGTGGGGATATTAGCTTGATATATAGACGGAAAGATAGTGTCAAGAAAATAACTGTACAGTTTTTGTTAGGGAAGCAGTAATTTGGATTATACTGAATATATAAAAACACCTCTATTTCTGTTGACTCAAATGTGCAATTTTTATAGTAAGCCTAAAGTGCCTAATTTCTAAGGGAATGGATTTGAAAAGTTGAATCTGCCTAGTTTATAATTGAAACACAACACACACACACACACACACACACACACACACACACACACACACACACACACACACACACACACACACACACACACACACACACACACACACACACACACACACACAAATACACAGGAGAATTAATTCACTCAGTTTCCACAATTGTTCTGCTTCAGTTGAAAATGTGGTGTGAATTGTTGAAGTATTTGACATTGATGTGGTGTATTACAGTTTGAAATGCTGTTATGTATTTCACTTTCAATTGCATGAGTGTATGATGCATTATGATTGTAGCCATGAGACAGCTGACTACAGCCTCCCTTAATCCCACAACAAAATTAAAAATATATTTGACTTAAAAAAAAAAAGTGTTGGGAGACCATTGCTAATGCATAAAAGTAGAGTCAGCTTATACTTTATGTTTTATTGTAAAGTGTAGCCTTTTATAAAAGTCCTGGCTATGGCCTGCTTATTATTTATTATTATTTGCACTTTTACTGGTGACCAAATTGTTGCCATATTTCAACTACTTGAGTTTTTATCTTTCTTGAGTGTGTGTTCCTCTTTCCCTGTTTCATCCTGTGTTTATATCTTTGTTTGCACTCATTCATAATTCTAGCTACAGTTTTTCTAACATTTTTTACCACAGTGTAAAAATATATTTTCTTTGCTAATTTTAGTTTGTTTAAAAATGGCTCATAATTGCTTTGGACATTTATAATTCAGCTTTCAAAAGCATAGTAAGCCACATATACATCCTATGATCATATTGACATTTTATGAAATCTTGAGGTATTTACCTTTTTCGTTAAACTGTTGAGTAGTGGCATTCTCTTATATACCTTACACAAAACCTTGAGCCCTAGTGATTGTATGGAGTGGATGAATGATCAAATGTATTGTTTGCTGAGATTTCATATATGTATTATTTCATGTTTCTCTTTTCAGTGCTATGTATCCATATGTAAAGTCAAGACATTAAGAATTGGAAAAGTGTAGCTAGCATTTATGGAAAGGCATGCCTCTGTCTTTGCCTTTTATTACACTCAGATGATTACAGAACAGGCTACTTATTTTGGCTTCATATCCTCATCTATGACTATATCCAACTAGAATTTCTGTTGTGTGGTGCATGATATGATAGTGCATGGTAATGTCTTATCTTCAGGCGATGATGCTGACTTGTTTGGGGCTGCCCCTATGAATGGGGGCCCTGACCTTGGCAGCTTTGAGATGCTGGGTGGAGATGAGGTGCCCCAAGGTTAGTGTAGCTTCATCTGTGTCACTTTGGACTAACAACACTGCTGCCACCAGTCTGTTGGTGGTGACCTTTGCCCTCAAGGACACTACTAATTTATGTTATTGTTTAATATGATTTGATGGTTTTCTTACCCTCACCTATCTCACACAATATACACATACACTCAGCCATTTTAAAAAAACAAGTTACTATCTCTTGATAATTTTTTGAATTTTTACTTGTAGCATTAATGCAGAAATAAAGCCAAGTGAGGCTCACATGTCAGCTTGTGCATCTGCATTTAAAAGCAACATGAGGTCTCACATCAGTCTTTCTGTATAATTCTGGAATTCAAGTTTCATAATTAAATAGCTTTATAGGCAACTGTGCATATGACGGTGTACTTCCTGTGATAACCTTCTCACCAGGGTGCCTTCACATCCTTATCATTTGTTTTGTATATTCTTCCATTACCTCAGGTATGTTTAGCTTATTTTTGGAGATTACTTAAATTCAATTCATGTAAGGCTTTTAACACATTACACTTTTATTTTTTTTATTAATATTCTCAGGATCCTTCATGATCCAGGTCAGTAATTTCACAAGCATAATTGGGTGACTGAATTACAGCACTGTTGTTTTAAGATACTTACTCACTTTGATTCTGGACTTGCAGTGAAGTAAAACCTTCATGGTAATAGTGTGAAGTGCAATTTTTGTCATCAGTGAGTATCCCAGTGAAGTGACATTACCTTGGTTACGCGTCTCCTATGAAGTGCATCTTTTTCACTTTGCTTTCTGAATACCGGTGCCAAGTACTGTAGTAAATTTAAGGTTGTTTGCATGTTTACCTTAATTTTTCAGTGTGTGTAGTTGCGTATTTAGAAATACACTAATCACATTGTCAGGAATACTTATACATATATCTGCCAACAGAGCCTATTTGAATCTGGATGATAGAAATACGTCAAACACTGTTATTAATTAATTACCATCACATGTTTTTGTTTTATTTTTTCTTTTAACACTCTCCTGATAGTTTTCTCCATTAATATTGTCCCAAATCAAACTGCTGTAAATTTTTTTATAGAATTATGTTTTATCTGTCTTTTCTTCATGACTTAAAAGTGTTCCATCTAATTTGGTTAACTGTCTGTCTATTTATCCATTTGTCTGCTATTATTACTTCTTGAAATGCCTCTTTAGAGGGTTTCCACTTGCTTCTGTCTAGATGTCTTGTTCTTAGACTCTCTCTCTCTCTCTCTCTCTCTCTCTCTCTCTCTCTCTCTCTCTCTCTCTCTCTCTCTCTCTCTCTCTCTCTCTCTCTCTCTCTCTCTCTCTCTCTCTCTCTCTCTCTCTCTCTCTCTCTCTCTCTCTCTCTTCCCCACCTGCCCAAGTGCCTTGTACCATGATATACTGTATTATTGTGCAGAAGTTTTCAAAGGGTATATCTTGTGTACAAGAATTCATCAACAGTGTTTGTTCTCTTCTAGTATTCCCCTCTCATCTCATTTTCTTTCATTTTCCTCAACCAGCCACTTCCTCTTATTGGTATCAGTGCCTATTAATTTATTTATACTAACTATTCACAACTTCACATTTATTGTACATGCATTCTAAGTGCTTAAGAAAGAATGGAGAAATTTGACAAATGAAGATGTGCTTGAGACTGTCTGATCTGCCCCAGCCTTCACAGTTGTTGTGATGAGTGTGTAGTTAGAAGTATGAAGGTTTGTGGCACGGTGACCAAGGATAGTGTTGTGTCTAGTTCGGTGTGTTAGGACAAGCAAAACCCTGCCATTGACACTACATACCCTACTCACACTTGAGCTGGAGAAGGTCATCATGCTGCCTTTCAGCTGTGTAATTTGCAGGGTTCATGACTAAAGTTGTTGCACACCCATCTGGTAATGACACTTAAGCTACAGCCACACTGGCAGTGGGTGTGAGCAAGTGGGTGGGAGGGTGAGCAAGTTGCCACATTGACTTGGCCACACTGACAGCAAGTGAATGGGTGGGAGTGGCCACAGCCTATTCTTCACACATATTCTCTCTGCTTCTCTGTAGGCACTTTCAGTTACAATATTTCTAAATATTTAGTACCTAAAATTTCTGTTTCTAGGAATTAGTATGTTGTCAGTTGTTTGTTTTTATTTGTTAAAGAATTCAGTGGTTTGTCAATTAAGGACTGTTTTATGGCAAGCTTTGATGTCATCTTTTTACCTACCAGTCTTCCATAACATGAAACTATTGACATACAGTATGTACATGATAGAACAGATACAGTGCAGGGTTTTAATACAAAACAATTCAAGGATTTGTTAAAGCTAGCAATTGAGAACACAGTTTCATAATTAATGATAATTATTGCAAACAATGTGATGGTGTTGCATGGGTTACCTTATGGGCCCTGCTTTAGCAAATGTATCCCAAATGATTGGTGTGAGTGAAACTTCTATAATTAGCCATGCTATGTCCATGCTGGGCAACAAACTGCCTGCACCAGTTGAGTGACAAAAGTCAGCTCACAATGCTTCTCACTGCAGGCCATGTGGCCCACCCATGCCCACTCACTGTCAGTGTGGCCACATCTGCTTGATGCAGGGGTCCTTCTTTTCTCACTGTTAGTCACACTCACCTGCTCACCTGTAACTGCTGCCAGTGTGGCTGTAGCCTGAGTAATGAAGGTGGTGTAAGTAACCAGGAGGAAATGTGTGATGTGATTAATTGATTACTTAACATTTTTTTTTTTTTTTTACAGTTTTATGAGTTAATGATATGGCCTTCTGAAGAATAATTTGGATTGTGCATATAGCTGAATATTTGATATGTTAAGAATTATGGGTAGCATTTTTTACAGGGAATTTCATACTATTTGATATCACAGTGAGGAATTGTCTGTTAAAAATGGTATGAGTAATGATCAAGATATATTTTATCAATGTATGTGACTACTTGCACTCTAATGGTCCTATCTGCTGGTGGCAGGGTGCTTTGTCTTGATATTTTCAATTTCATTCTATACATATGAATTGTTACATGACTTGTGCTCTTTTTAACTATGGTCTTTACTTCTCTTGGATCCCTCACTATATCAATATGCATGTAAGAAGATTAATCTCATAAAGTAGAATGTCTTTCATGTGTACAGATATAAAGAAGGCTTCACTAAACCTACTCTGAAGTTCATAAAAAATATTTCACTTCCTGGTTCTAAGGTTGTAAGCATGAGGAGAGCTTGACTGAGCAATTCCAGTCACTTTAATGAAAGGATGACTGCTTTGATACTCCATGTGACAGCTGTTGAGTAAAAGAAGGGAGGGATTATTACTCATTTCTGACCTAGCAGGAGCAGCAGCTGATGCCCCATCAGCTGAAGCAGTTGCAGCTGAGGAAGCATTTGCTGAGCCAGCTTCTGCTGTAGCAGCTCCTGCTGAAGCAGCTCCTGAACATGAAGGGAATTATTCAGGCTTTGGGGCAGACTTTGGGGGAGCTTCTGTGCCTACTGATGATGCTGCTGCCTCTGTCGGGGATCTCTCTTTTGTGGGTGGTGAGTTGATGTGGGATGAACAGAGGGGTTTCTTGCCTCCTGCATTTCTAGCATGGTGTGCTATCCTTGTCTAACACCTCTTCATACGCACTCACCCTGCTTTGGGCAATCCTATCCTTTTTCACATTAAAATAGAGCCTCTAGTTGACTAAGTCTTGATCATCTGAGATACACATATGAGTAGATGTATCTTAAAAAAGCCTTGAGTGTGAATGACATTATAACAATTGATATACGAATCCAGTTTTGTGCTCTTGTATTCATATTCACATTATCACGTGTATAAGTTTACATAGTCTAAGTTTCTTTGTTTACTTCTTTTTTTTTTTTTTAACAAATTGTAGGAACCTAGACTATCCATTTAGATTGTTTGTGGAAAGTTAACAATGTGTGCATTTTGTGGGAGCATTTGCAGTGAACATGAACTACTCATTGCATGCTGGCAATAGATCAGGACTACTGGTATGTTCCCTTATCCCAGGCTCCATTGTGGCCTAGACTGTGTCCGTCACTTGACATACAGCAGAATGTTATGGATGATAAAGTGTCACCTTGAATATACAAATAATATATAAAGATTACAAATGCTTCTGTTCTGTCTTTTCATAATATCTTTCAATGGGGATCAGTGACAGTATATTTGACAGAGTAATCTGAAAAGGGCCTCTATCTGATCAGTACTTTTTAAGATTTACTGTTGCTTTTTGGTTCATGTTTTTATATTTGATTTGAAGTATTGTTTTATTTTCTGTTTATATTTTATTTGAAATATTGTTTTAATTTCTGTTTATGTTTTCATGTTTTCTCATTGTGCATTCATGTATACTCTAATCATTAAGATTTGTGTATAGTGTCTGGTTATTCTGTCAGGATGAAAGCTTTGTCCATTATATTTCTCCTTTTTCTAAATTAAGAGAATTTTGTTAATGACGAGACCTGGTTCATTAATGTTTATAATCAGTTGTTCTGATTAGTGATGCTTATTTGCTCCCTAGTGGCAGTGGAAGATCTATCAGATAGACTGGTGTTGGCAGTTAGCTAAGAATTGCTTTTTGGTTACTTTCAGTAACTTCAGTTGCTTATGGTGAGCTGGGGTGGGTGACAGTCTTGCTCAGAAACTCAGGGGAGCATTATTCATTGTGATGAAACTATATCCTGTATTCACTTTTTCCCCCTTGTCAGGGAATCTCAGGCTGATAGTATACAGATATATAGATGTTGATCAATCTTGAGGAACCAAAGGGATATTATGTTCTTTTTGTGATTTTTATTAAGAATATGCTCTGCAGGATAAAAATTGGGATTTAACTGCAGATCTGTTTGCACATGAAACTTTTGGCTTTAGGCAGGGGAAAGGTTTGGGTTCGTAAATGAGTTTAGAGGAGTTAAGAATAAATGTGAGCATGAGTAATAGTTTTATGAAGAAAGAATGAAGTATACCACCAGCATTGCAGACAAGCGTTCCTGCTCCTCTTAATACACACTATACTTATCTTTTAGCGATCACTCTTATTAGATTAAGTGCAAGTCCTTCAATGTATATCTGACACCTAAACTGGTAGTGACATCAAGAACCTCGCCACAGACCTGCATACCCAGTCCACTATTTGTAATATAGCTGCTGAGATCCCTGATGCCCCACACAGACTCCTTTATAATCCTTGGTAATTTAGAACCTTTCTTTCACTATTACCCTCCCATGATTGCTGTAAAAACATATGGTCACTCACTGTACTCTGGACATTGTTGCTGTATCATCATCACCATTATATATTATCTTTTACTTCCCAGAATACCATGGTCATATGTAACTTCTTTTGTGCCATATCTTAATTCACTCTCTCCTTGTTATGTCCTTGCATAATATTTCATCCTCTTCTATTCTAAATTTTAATGTTCTGGCTCATTCCTTCCTTGTACTTATTTCTCAAGATCCTCGTATAAGTTTCGTTCATTCTCTGAATGTATATTTCATAAAAATTTTGATGAAATGTCATTCTTTTCACAATCCATTTCATCAATAACATGTTGCATTATTTTTGTGTTTTTTATGATGTCTTACACTATCATTGTAATGACATGAACCTGCGTCCTTTATTCTATTGGTTACATTGCATCTCACTTCTTTATCCATTCTTTATTGGATCCTTACAAAAATTATTCATCCAGCTAACATTTGATCATTTAAATCAATAAATAACTAAAATTTTCTGGAGTTTTTGTAAGAGTAGACAGGCCTTGATTTTTTTAAGCTAAATTTTAACTTCTCTTCCTCCTCCTGCCATCTCCAACATTTTTAATATCCTGAACATTTAACCAGTTTAGTTTATCATTAAACTTGTCTCAAATTGTGTGAAGACATTTGAAGATATGCAGGGTGGGAGGCAGACAGGGTAAAACAGAAGATGGAGGATGAACAGCTCTGTGGACTGGTTATCATCTTCAAGTGATGCAAGGTTTAACCAAGACTACAGTGTCTTCAAGATTGGTATACAGTGAAGGATGTTTTTGTGCAACTATCACTCCACACCACTAAGAGGTCCAAGTGGTTGGCTTTCGATGCATGGAATACACCACCTGGCTCCAGTGTGTGCATGCCAACTTGCAGAGGCCATAGGGCTCTCTGCCAACACCACTGCAGTGAAGGAGAATGCATTGAGGTGGCTTTCATGTAATATGTTGTTATGCCTCACATTCTACATTTTACCCTAATATTAAGTTTTGTACTATGAGTATGTAGAATCATGATATGCTATGTACAGTTACTCTGCTTTAGGTTGTCACCAGCATCACCAGTGTTCTATCTTGCATTTCCTTTATTGCCAGCATTTGAACTGCAGATTCTTCTTTCATACATTGAAATTTTCATCACCAACATACTGTCTTTATATGAAATGTATACTTATTTGTAATAATTAAATTACTGTGGTGTACTTATTCAAGATTTCTGTGTTCTGGTATGGTATAGAAAAAATATTGCTATATGAGTATCATCTTACTAAAACTTTACTAACATTAAGAATTTCACCATTAACATTTTTATGATTAAGACACTTTATTGTAAGACTTGATTTTTTTTAAAGGAAACATAATTGAGTAACAGATCGATTAATGTATATTATTGACATTTGTAGATACTTCAGCAGCAGAACCTGTCCCTGCACCTCCCATGGGTAGGTTTTCTTCTTTTTAAGGGGGGAGGAAGGGTAGGGTTAGGAATAGATTTTCTTGGAACATTTATTTGTGGTAAAGGCAAAGGTCTTATGTAAAATTAAGATATGCAAGATATACAGAATGTAGATCTAATATGGTTTCTATTCTTTATATGGTTGGAGTTTAATCAAGTATTTTACTCTTTAAAAGTAGTAAATATTTTGTTTTTAATGGACTGTTTTTAGAGTGTTAATAGTTGTGACACTTCTTCAGTTTCACACACTTGTATTGGTATAGAAAACTAGGCCTATCATTTCCTTCAGTGCCTGGAATGGTATGGATTTTGTGCATTATTTTCTTTAGTTTATTGTTACTTAAGAAGCCTCATTGGTATACTATAGAAAGTAAGTAATTTTTACATTCGGAGGCAATGAGAATGTTGGGAATATTTTTCAAGGGGTATATTACAGATTTGTTCATCTGTATTCACTTTTATGTACACTAGAACATTATATTGAATTTTGAATACTTTCAGCATACTCACCAGTTCCAACCATACCTAAGGAAGAGCCTGAAAAGATTAGGATCTGGCGTGAACAACAGGAAGTCCGTTTGAAAGAAAAAGGTTAGAAAGTTCCATCTTTATTATTTGTAAAAAGAAAAAAAAAAAAAAAGAGTAGTATCTACTCTTATTCTTATGTATTCTTCTCTTCGTGTCAATTTTGTGTTCTCTCCAGGCCACTGCTTGATCCTAGAATTGGCATTATTACACACTTATGATGATTATCAATGAAGGGAGAACAAGTACCAACTTTTTCAAATTTGTATTAAAATTTTTATGATTGTTTTTTATATGTATATATTATTTTTACTTCCTAACAGATGCGGCTGAGGAGCTAAACAAGGAGGAACTGAAGGAGAAGGCCCGGAAGGAACTAGAGGACTGGTACAAGCAACACGAGGAGCAAGTTGCAAAGACCCGTCAAGCAAACAGGTTAGTCCCACCAAAGTCTTTTCGCTCAAACCTTACTGTTCTTGTATAACCACATTCACACAGCAAATGGATGAGCCTCAAAGAGATGTTTTACTGAAAATTAATTTTTTCTTGCATCTAATTATTTATGTGTGTTTTGAGTGCACATCACCCAACCCTTCATTGAGGATATAGGCCAGGTATAGAGATTGGTAGATTTTTATTTTGAGGAAGGTGCCAAACTGTCTGGATGCAACTGTGTTCGATGTTTTGTAGCTCAAACATAAAAATATATAGTGCATATTTTTTACAATAATATTCATAGAAAGGTGGTAAAAAAAATATTGTAGTGGACTGGTGGATGAAACCTCTCAACAGCAGTAACTTCAATATTGAAAAGGTAGAAAGCAAGTCCACATTCAAGAAAAGTTACTCTGTAAAGCAAAGTAGGTTTGCTTGCAATTGCAAGTGTGCCTTATTAGGTAGTGTGTTCATAAGAATGAAGGTTTTATATAGGTTTTGCAGCAATAACGATCTTTATTGTTTTAACTGATTTACACCAAAAATTTCATGCTACAAGGGAGGCATGCAAGTAAGTGCAGAATGTGCATGATTATTTCTAGTTGCTTGTAAATAAATTAAATTTTAGCATAGTGTTCTGGTATTTGCCAGTATTGAGATAAGTTACTTGTTGTAGTAGAGTGGCAGTATGTCCTTTGCAGTAATTTCATAAGAAACTTGTGTCTTACCAGAAACACTTTGGACAAGTAATGGAACTCATGGGGGAAAAAATGTATTAGGCAGAATAATTTATATATTTTTTTTATTTATTTATTTTTTTTTTTGTGTAAGGCTTTTGCCTTGTGCAACAAAAAGTTATGAAAAAAATGGTCAATGGAGGTACCAGTTCCAATGGATTATAATAAAAAAGTATTACATAAAATTTGTGAGTAAATTGAAAAATTACAAGATGAAAATAGGCAAAACCTTATTTAATATGAAAACTAATGTCTGATAATGAATATCAACACCTTAAAATTGACAATAAGAGCTTGGTGTAATGAGATGGAGTGAGCTGAGCCTCCTTTCAAGCCTTGTGAGGAGTATGAGGTACTATGCTTCATCAGAATAAACAAGTCACACAATAGGATATGCACAAGTCTGTATTCTCAAACATTTTGGTGTCTTATCTTGGCAACATTTAACAGACTGTAGTGGAAGTATTTGTGGCTTTCGAAGGTTTTAAAGGTTCTAATGACAGTTTAACAAAGGTTTTCCAGTGCAGTGAGAGAAAACATCCATGAAAATATGATTCATCAACTCATTGGCCTTTAATTTAAGATTACCCCTTATGAAAGGCCAAAGTGTTTAAGAATACCAGCCATAGTCATGCTTGAGAATTTATCAAGGTAACCAACAGATGATTGTAGAAAAGCAAAATTCCTATCATAGAATAGATTTAGTCCAGAAAAAGGTTACAATGCATGAAAAGTAGTCTTCTGAGTACTTTAGAACTTGAGATTAAGCTGCAAAATATGTTGAATTCCAAGATTGGTGAGAAATTGGACTATATCTGAAGAAAATATGTGTGGATCAGTTTCACTTGAGATTAACTTACTCAAAGTCTTTATTTACTTTGTGATTTAAATGTAGATTTGTTAGTATGTATGTGGTTGTTGCAGCATGAATGCTGGCCATTTATCTGATACTTCTCTTCTAAAGTGTTGAACCATTCCACAATTTGCTACTCCTAAAGTTTGAGACACAGTAGGGAAGTGAATAAGTGATATTGCAAAGTTTATCTCACCTACTTGAATGGAGTCACCTTGTCATTGATAAGTCACAGAGTGAGTTAATTGAATGTCTAGGTACCTTCTACTTGATATGTCAGTTCATGATGCATATTTAATAGCAGAATGTTGCAAGATGTGTAGATAACCAAGAAAAGGCCTCTGTGTTTAGGTTAAAGAATTTGTATTTCTAATTGATTAATTATGTAATCAATAAATTCATTTATTTGTGAGAATTTATAATAAGATTTTGTATAAAGTAAATGTATTATTGCTTCATTGAACAATTTCAGTCAAGATTGTAAGGGAAGATGAAGAAACAGCACTTGGCTGAAAAATTGCATCAAGATTTTTAAATAGACATTTTCTTTTGAAGGTCTGCTGAGAAGGAGCTGGTGGCTGACATTGGCAAGATGGAGCCAGGTACGGAGTGGGAGAGGATTGCTAAGCTCTGCAATTTCAATCCCAAGACCGCAAAGTCATCCAGAGACATTTCTCGCATGCGATCCATCATCCTGCAGGTGAAACAGAACCCACCACTAAAAGCTTAATGAAAAGTGATGTTTTGTCTCCCACTGGTTTGTAATATGAATCTGCTTACCTAAACAACATTGGACTTAATATGCTACAAACTCTGCAGTGTGTTTCGCATCTTTTTGTATAGGAATGTGACTCATTGTTGAACCACTGCTATTCAAAACCAATCAGAAATTAGTTACATAACTGGTGTAAAATTTGTGTTCATAACAGCTTTAAGAGCATTTGATTAATTTGGATTAGCATGTTGGATATTAAGAGACTGTAACATACATATTTAGATGTAGAAATCTGTTGAAAGTTTTTGGTATGTTGCATCTATATTTATACATTATGTAATTCATTTGTACGTTTTGTGATTACACAATCTTGTGTTCCTTTCATATGGATCACAAATGTGTACCAGAGACATAGGTATTATAATATAGTTGAATGCAAGTAATGCATGCATAGACAAAGTCTGCAGTGTATATAGGTACGTAATCTCAACATGAATTTTTTTTTTTTGAGCCAGTACCAACAAGAAATGATGGTGTGATTACATCAGTGGAACATGACTGCAGTAAATATTGTAAGGTAGCCATGTGAGTCATGCTGCTTGAAATTATGTTTTAGATTTTTCCTCAAGTAAAACCCTTATATCTGAGGATTTCATATTTTGAATTCAAAATTATTTCACTGATGTTGGACTGAGGTATCATAAATTTTACTAACCCTCATTTTGGTTCTTGGTGCTATCCTTGCTCTGGAAGCAGATGAATTAGTCAAAACATAACCAAACCAACATGCTTATTTTTATTTAAATAAAATACCTGATTACTGAATAAAGAATATTGATGAAAATAAGTGGTATAAGACGTTACTTTTGTTGTGACTGTTTTTACTGCAGGACTGTATAAATTAGAAGCGACAAGTAGCAAGATGATTTATTGTTACACATTCCAAATATTTATAGAATTTGGATGGGATATATACCTATTTGCCAATGCATAAATAATTACTAGCTGTGTGAATAAAGAAATATATGCGGTAACTATATACTGGTTTGATTGATAATCATTTTTATTACTTAGGAATTTTTTATTACAGTAGAACTTTGGAACAAGTATCAAAGCATAACTATGATCAACACCACTTTAAAGTTACAGGTGGAAATACTTTTTTTGTTTTCTAATAGAGAAAATTTCCATGGATGTTTCAAGCACACAAAAACCCACGTTTGGTGTTGAACATTTAATTGTGTGTGTGTGTGTGTGTTTGGCACCTCGCTTCATCAATATGCGTCTTTTTCTCCATGAACGGGCCTGTCGCCTATGATGTCATACACATTATGTCTTTTCCTCCTCCACATTGGCAAAGCAAAGAATATCACCAGTTATCCCATACACGCCTGCACGTGTTACTGCAACTCCTTCCCTACCTGATTGTTATTGAGCTGATGTTTGTTACCTTTTTCATCACTACATCACTATTTGACTTTCAAGGTTGACAGTATCTCAAAGCTGTGTGAATAAAGAAATATATGCGGTAACTATATACTGGTTTGATTGATAATCATTTTTATTACTTAGGAATTTTTTATTACAGTAGAACTTTGGAACAAGTATCAAAGCATAACTATGATCAACACCACTTTAAAGTTACAGGTGGAAATACTTTTTTTGTTTTCTAATAGAGAAAATTTCCATGGATGTTTCAAGCACACAAAAACCCACGTTTGGTGTTGAACATTTAATTGTGTGTGTGTGTGTGTGTTTGGCACCTCGCTTCATCAATATGCGTCTTTTTCTCCATGAACGGGCCTGTCGCCTATGATGTCATACACATTATGTCTTTTCCTCCTCCACATTGGCAAAGCAAAGAATATCACCAGTTATCCCATACACGCCTGCACGTGTTACTGCAACTCCTTCCCTACCTGATTGTTATTGAGCTGATGTTTGTTACCTTTTTCATCACTACATCACTATTTGACTTTCAAGGTTGACAGTATCTCAAATTTAACAGAAGAATCAAAACAACGTTTGACTTTGGATGATGTTGGATCTTTCATGGAAAAGAAATCTGCTTCCGCATTGACTCATGGACCAAATGATGCCATCGAGTGAAATCATCCCACCTCTTGCTTGGTTTGACAGCGCGGTTTCTTCTTTAGATTGCATTATTAATTTAATTAGTAAGTACTCAATGAAAGTGAAAAAAAAAGGTATGTCATAGAACAACTGAAACCGTGAATATATATATATATATATATATATATATATATATATATATATATATATATATATATATATATATATATATATATATATATATATATATATATATATATATATATATATATTTTTTTTTTTTTTATTTATTTATTTTTTTTTTTATTTTTTTTTATGTAGGAAGGACACTGGCCAAGGGCAACAAAAATCTAATAAAAAAAATGCCCACTGAAATGCCAGTCCCATGAAAGGGTCAAAGCAGTGGTCAAAAATTGATGAATATATATATATATATATATATATATATATATATATATATATATATATATATATATATATATATATATATATATATATATATATATATATATATATATATAATGTACCCTATTAGACATTTTATTCAAAGTATACACACCATGCGATAAATGTTCAAAATAGACAAACTGGCTACTTCAGCAAGAGTCTCGGCCCGCGCCAGCAGCACCTTTATTACTTGGCCCGCGCGGTGCGCTCAAAAAGTACCAGACCAGTCTCTGTACTCAAGCACTGCGAGGAGGGTTGAATACCTAAAATTGCGACTTATCTCTCATGTTATCTGAGCGTTTCAAACTAGTCGTTGTGTTTCTGTTGTGGAAGATACACGGTATCTAGTGCACGTCGCTCTCTAGTGAATATTGACGCATGTGTTGTAATAGATGGACAACACGAGGAAAACATCCTGTGGAGGTACTGAAGTGATTTTGTTTTACTGGAGCACATTTTGACGTGTTGACTGTGGGGGCTTTTAGTGACTGCAGGATTAGCAATCAATATCTTCCATTGTCATCGTCAGCAGTAAACATGGTGAGTCCAATTTATTGGCTTAAGATCATTCATCATCTTGTTCGTGACTCAACATCTGAGTGTATAATCTACTCGTAGTGATATGCAAATAATATCTTTCCCCCTTACCCCTATGAATGTCCTGATTTTTTTTCCCTCCATCTTCTCGTGTTTCTCATTCATCTTTCCTTTCTTTCTAACCTAAAATTAATTCTCTCTCTCTCTCTCTCTCTCTCTCTCTCTCTCTCTCTCTCTCTCTCTCTCTCTCTCTCTCTCTCTCCATGGCTAATCTTTAGGACATGGCTTGTGAATATAATGAATAGCACTACTACTGCTACTACTATTACTACTACTACTTTATTGCTTTATTTGGAATGTTGTGTGCTGGTCAAATGTAAGGCGGGATGGAAGGGGCAAGGAAGGAAGGAAGGAAGAGGGAGGGTGGATGGCGGAAGGTGGGGAGCGCAAGGCTGACGGGGAGTAAATAACAAATTGTGGCTGTCAGCGTGATGGGGCGGCAGATGGTGGTGAGAGAGAGAGAGAGAGAGAGAGAGAGAGAGAGAGAGAGAGAGAGAGAGAGAGAGAGAGAGAGAGACGTTAGGGTAGCTGTTGATAGAAGGGAAATGCATTGAGATGTTTTGTTGTTGTTAAGGTGGTAGTAGTAGTAGTTTTGATCGGAAACATTAAGCCTTAAAAAAAATATATATTGATTTAAGAGCACAAGTGGATAGATTTCAGTCTAGAGAAATAACAACTAAACAACACAGAAACACGCGAGTAATTCTTCCCAAACATGCTTTTCCATAAAGATGACAACGATTAGGACGACTACTCTGAAATACCTCACGTGGTTTGGGTGAGTGGGTAG
>NC_087177.1:14176808-14241808 GCF_035594125.1 Scylla paramamosain
TACGTACGTGAAACGATAGAATAGATTTCTGGCCTCGGACAAGTGCCCGGACAATCCTGGTGTTGCTGGGTGGAGTGTCCAGAATGTCCAGGTGTTGGTGCACAGGTGGTTCAGCGAAAGACGTGTCAGTGACGCGGGCTATTAAGTGCTGTGCAGTGCAGTGCTGTGACAGTGACACGTACCGATAACTAGCGCAATGTGACAGTGACAAGCATTTTATTGAGTGCAGTGCCTCACTGTTATTATTATCATCATCATCATCATCATCATTGTTATAATTTTCCTTATTATTACTATCGTTTTCATTATTACTGTTATATCATTATTAATATTTGAGCTATTTTTATAGGGTTAGGTTTTAAAATAGGGAGTACTCATCATACTCCCTTTAACATGTAAAAGACTCCCTGTATTTGTACAGGCATGTATCGATAAGAGAGAGAGAGAGAGAGAGAGAGAGAGAGAGAGAGAGAGAGAGAGAGAGAGAGAGAGAGAGAGAGAGAGAGAGAGAGAGAGAGAGAGAGAGAGAGAGAGAGAAAAAAGAGAGAGAATTAGTTAAGTTACCTTTTCACCTAGGTCGTTTTCTAATATTATATCCACTTTTTTCTTCATGATGGCGGAAACTAAAACATTTTTGTCTTTTTTTTTAATTATTTTTTATTTTTATTTATTTATTTATTCATTTATTTATTTATTTTTATGTAGGAGGGACACTGGCCAAGGGCAACAAAAATCCAACAAAAAATAAATAAATAAAAAAAGCCCACTGATATGCCAGTCCCAGAAAAGGGTCCAAAACGGTAGTCAAAAAATAGAAGGATAAGTGTCTTAAAACCTCCCTCTTGAAGGAATTCAAGTCATAGGAAGGTGGAAATACAGAAGCAGGCAGGGAGTTCCAGTGTTTACCAGAGAAAGGGATGAATGATTGAGAATACTGGTTAACTTTTGCATCAGAGAGGTGGACAGAATAGGGGTGAGAGAAAGAAGAGTCTTGTGCAGCGAGGCCACGGGAGGAGGGGAGGCATGCAGTTAGCAAGATCAGAAGAGCAGTTAGCATGAAAATAGCGGTAGAAGACAGCTATAGATGCAACATTGCGGCGATGAGAGAGGCTGAAGACAGTCAGTCAGAGGAGAGGAGTTGATGAGACGAAAAGCTTTTGATTCCATCCTGTCTAGAAGAGTGGTATGAGTGGAACTCCCAGACGTGTGAAGCATACTCCATACATGGATGGATAAGGCCCTTGTACAGAGTTAGCAGCTGGGGGGATGAAAAAAAAAACTGGCGGAGACGTCTCAGAACACCTAACTTCATAGAAGCTGTTTTAGCTAGAGATGAGATGTGAAGTTTCCAGTTAAGATTATAAGTAAAGGACAGACCGTGGATATTCAGTGTAGAAGAAGGGGACAGTTGAGTGTCATTGAGGAAGAGGGCAGACCGTGGTTATTCAGTGTAGAAGGGGACAGTTGTGGAAGGTTGTGTCGAGTTGATAGATGGAAGAATTGAGTTTTCGAGGCATTGAACAATACCAAGTTTGCTCTGCCCCAATCAGAAATTTTAGAAAATATCAGAAGTCAGGCGTTCTGTGGCTTCCCTGTGTGAAATGTTTACTTCCTGAAGGGTTGGACGTCTATGAAAAGATGTGGAAAAGTGCAGGTTGGTATCATCAACGTGGACAGGACAAGAAGATTGGTTTAGAAGGTCATTGATGAATAAGAAGAAGAGAGTGGGTGACAGGACAGAACCCTGAGGAGCACCACTGTTAATAGATTTAGAAGAAAAACAGTGACCGTCTACCACAGCAGCAATAGAACGGTCAGAAAAGAAACTTGAGATGAAGTTACAGAGAGAAGGATAGAAGCCGTAGGAGGGTAGTTTGGAAATCAAAGCTTTGTGCCAGACTCTATCAAAAGCTTTTGATATGTCCAAGGCAACAGCAAAAGTTTCACCAAAATCTCTAAAAGAGGATGACCAAGACTCAGTAAGGAGAGCCAGAGGATCGCCAGTAGAGCGGCCTTGACGGAACCCATACTGGCGATCAGACAGAAGGTTGTGACAAGATAGATGTTTAATAGATAGAGTTTTTAGCAAAGGCCTGAGCGAAGAGTTCAGCTTTAGAAATAGATGTGATAGCAGTGGTGCCATCTGGTTGAAATAAAGGAGGAAAAGAAGAAGAAGCAAAGTTTTTGGAGATATTTTTGGCTAGATGCCAGAAGTCACGAGGGGAGTTAGATCTTGAAAGATTTTGACACTTTCTGTTAATGAAAGAGTTTTTGGCTATTTGGAGAACAGACTTGGCATGGTTCCGGGCAGAAATATAAAGTGCATGAAATTCTGGTGGTGGAAGGCTTAAGTACCTTTTGTGAGCCACCTCTCTATCATGTATAGCACGAGAACAAGATGTGTTAAACCATTGTTTGGAAGGTTTAGGTCGAGAAAAAGAGTGAGGAATGTACGCCTCCATGCCAGACACTATCACCTCTGTTATGCGCTCGGCACACAAAGACGGGTCTCTGACACGGAAGCAGTAGTTATTCCAAGGAAAATCAGCAAAATACCTCCTCAGGTCCCCCCCAACTACCAGAGGCAAAACGCCAGAGGCACCTTCGCTTAGTCGTTGCGCACATAAACGCAACATCCAGCTTTGGATCGAAAATAAGGATAGAGAAAGTAGGATGGAACAGAAAAGGGGCTACTGTCAGCTGCCTCAGACACCTGAGTTTCAGTGAGGAAAAGAAGATGAGGTTTAGAAGAGGAGAGGTGGTGTTCTACAGATTGAAAATTAGATCTTAGACCGCTAATGTTGCAGAAGTTGATGAAGAAAAAGTTGAGGGGGGGGGGTGTCAAGACACTTAGGGTCGTTGTCAGAAGGGCAGTCCGACCTGGGGACATTTGTGGTCTCCTCCCCAGATGGGGACTCCGAGGTTGGTGTAGGAGTCGCTATGATAATTTTGAAATTTTGAGTTAACGGTGTGTTTAGATGCTTGTAGTTTTGTGTGGAGGAAGAGAGTTGTCTTTAGAGGGCAGGCTGTGACTACCCCCTTGTCAGTGAGGTCAGAGCTGGGTTTAATGATAAGTTCACAGCAACCCCTGATCCAGTGCTTTAGATCTCACTGAGAGTAATTATCGTTTCGGCAGGTGCCTACTGCCTCCTCCTCTATGCTTCCATGCGTAAGAACAGTTTCTTTTAAGAGAGAGAGAGAGAGAGAGAGAGAGAGAGAGAGAGAGAGAGAGAGAGAGAGAGAGAGAGAGAGAGAGAGAATTAGTAAAGGTACCCTTTCACTTAGGTCGTTTTCTAATATATCCACTCTTTTCTTCATGATAGTGGGAACTAAAGCATTTTGTCTATGCTTCAATGCGTAAGAAGTTTCTTATAAGAGAGAGAGAGAGAGAGAGAGAGAGAGAGAGAGAGAGAGAGAGAGAGAGAGAGAGAGAGAGAGAGAGAGAGAGAGAGAGAGAGAGGAGACGGGATAGAAGGGCCTCACTGATTTCCCTAGACCATTCATGTCTGGTTAACACGCGCGAGTGGACGTCTAACAAGATGGATATGTCATTATATAGATTTAGTACCATATTGAACGTGTTTTGTACTTTGATTTCGGGTCACCTGAGAGTGATGACATGTCTCATTTATGACAGAATAGGCTGTCTGTGCCAGTCACACCTTGTCCTTACCAGGCGGTGCTCAGCTTTCTTGAGAATGTAGTCAAAAGTATGTTTAGTCATCCACGTGTACTCAACAAAAATTAATCTTCTCAAGTGTCTTGTTAGGTCACGGAAAAGATGGTGATATTCTCCACACTGTTTTCTTTTGCAATTTATTTATTTTTTTTCATTTTTTCTTTTTCTTCTTTTAAGTTTTTGCGTGAGTACTTTGGAGTAATATTAGCTCATCACCAGACGATGAGTTTGACATTTTTTGCTGCACAGCTGGTAAATCACAACTGACAGATAAACCTGCCACCTGTGTCCCTCCCAGCGCTGGTAGGAGCAGATTACCGGCGTCCTTTGTGATCACTTACCAGGGCCAGAAACCAGTACTGGTCGGCGCCTGTTGCTCGCGCGAGAAAACCAGCGTCCTCTGTGCACGTTCTCTTAGAGTTGAGCATGACACGCTCACGCTCATAAGATATAGTCTGCAGTTTCTTCTACCGCTCAACCACTGTCCCGGAACGAAACGCTGGAAAGCATTCAGCATGAATTCCCCGCCGTGGGCGTGGCGGCGCCTCCTTCATAGACAAGTGACAGGACGTCAGTCTGGAGGGCCACAAGGAAGCTGGACGTGCGCCGAGGTTCACTGAATTAGCTGAGAGTCTGAATGAAAATACTGTAATGATCCAATGCAACAGTGTCTTCGCTCAATTAATCTCAATATTTTATTGTTGAAATCAACTACAAAACAGAGAATAGAGCATTCCAACACAGAACTGTTGTGAAGACGTCGCGCACGAGGCCGTTCCCCAGTTCATACGTATTGTAAATGAATGTTATAATGAAATAGAATTAATCTTTGACAGAGGTTCCAGTGTAGAGGTAAAAATGTACAAAGTCTTCGCTCCCAGTAACTCTTTCACTACTGCAGGCTACACAAAGCACGGCCCTCCGCCACAGCCCGGCCACGGCTTGCTGAAGCTTGCCAGAGTTGACCTTTGTAGCAACAACTGAGTGACTTTTTTTTTTTTTTTTATATCATAAAGCAAAACAACAAATGACTGAGTTTTAATCACTTATACAATCATATAATTGTTGTAATGATTGAGCTTAACAAGTAAAGTAAAACGAGACAGACTGTATTTACTTTTCCCAGCAAACAATTCTTTACTATGGTGTATTTTGAGTTGTACATTACGATTACAATCAACACCATTACAATACTGCATTAGGCTACACGAGAACATATGCTCTACAGACAGATGAAAAAAAAAATCATTGTCAACACACACACACACACACACACACACACACACAAATGACTACAGTTTCTTATATCCAAAGACAAATACGCAGACAAGATGCAAACAGCGCATGCTTATTTCCTGTTATCGCTGAGGTGCCAGACTCTTGTACGTACGTAAAAGTATAAGAGAGTAGCGAAATAAGGGAAGCTGCAAGAAGCCATCTGGCCTACACGTGGCAGTCCCTGTATGAAACACACCTATCCTATTTCCACCAATCATCCTTTGAAGCCCCCCAATGGCTCGGCACCAACAACCTGATTACTGAGTTTATTTCATTCCTCTACCACTCTATTTGACAACGATAGCTTTCCTTCTGGAGATTGACAGATAAACGGATAGATAAATAAACAGATAGATGGATGGATGAGTAGATAGATACATAGATAAATAGATAAGTAGATGCGTACATACATAGACAGCCTCCTAACAAGAAAACCAGGCACAATTTACGTCTGCTACTGTTTTAAGTGACGGCATTGTCCAGCAAAAGACGCCACTGAAAGAAGCAGAAATAGACTTATGTGTCAGGACGTAAGGTGAGGCACGGCAGGCTAGTCAGGAATGGGCAGGATGGCTTTGGAGCTGGGAGGCGTGTGGTATAGGACCTGTATATTCAGTCACCCGGCCTGGTTCCCACGCCCCTCTGCTACCACCCGACGAGCTGGACTAGCTGGGGAGGAGGAAAGTGGCGCGAGCGTGGTGATGAAGGGAGAGGGGGAGAACAGGAACGTGTGTGGTGAGAGTGAGAGCCTATTGCTTTTGTATCCGTAGTGGGGAGGGTGGTGAGAGGTGATGGGATAGTGATGAGTGAAATGGAGGAGGAGAAGAAGGAGGAACAGGAAGAGAAAGAAGATAGATAAGATAAAATGTTGAAGATGAGAAACAGGAAGAGAAAGAAAAGAGAGAAAAAAAAGAAAGTGGAGTTAAGGAGGAACAGGAAAAAGAAATAAGAAGAGTGGAGGAGAAGGAGGAGGAGGAGGAGGAGGAGGAGGAACAGGAAGAGCAGAAAGACGAAGCTCACGTTGGCGACACAGTAAGAAGCTTTTGATGCGTTGTGCGTGATCTGAGAACGCTGGTTTCGATCACTGCAAACCCTTACTACTCAAACACGCACACACGCACACATTCTCTCTCTCTCTCTCTCTCTCTCTCTCTCTCTCTCTCTCTCTCTCTCGGCTGATTGCGTGGCGTGGGAACTGTTTCAGAGGGCAGACGGAATGTAACGTTATACACAGGTTGAGGAAAACGAGACCAGGTAAGGGAGTCATTATCTACCTGTCCTCACCTGAGAAGGCCCCACCACTACCACCACCACCACCATCACCACCACCACAAACCCTGCGGTCACACCCAACCATCCTATCCAGCTAACACTGTACCCACTTCCCTTCTTCCCTTCTTCCTCTGTATCAATGCCACCACCACCACCACCACCAGTCCCTGCCCCAGCTGCCGCCACCACCACTACCCCTGTCAACCAACCCTGTCTCCTTTGCTCCCCTGTCATTGTTGGCCATTCCTTATCATCTTGTTTTCTTTTGTTCTTTTTTTTTTTTTATATATATATTTATCCTAGATGCCCTTTCTTCTCCTCACCTTCTTCTCTTATCAGCTGTCCTCTGCGTCATTCCGTCGTCACACACACACACACACACACACACACACACACACACACACACACACATCACATCACATCACATCACATCATATGACCCTGATCCCTTCCACCGCCACCACCACCACTACCATCATTACGCATTCAGACTATTATAACTACATTTAACCCGCTTTCTCTGTGTTGTGTTTACCAGAAAATGCGAAGAAAGAAAGAGAGAGAGAAAAGAAAAAGAAAGAAAAGCATCACAGTGATTACAAAACCAGTAACAATATTAACAATAGTGGGTGTCTCTGCTCCTCTTTTCTCCTCGCCTGAATGCACGGACGCGGATTTATTAGACAAGGCATACACGACAACAAAGGCGCACACTAACACCAGGAGCCGATCGCTGAGTGCTGGACGTGCTGGGTCGGTGTGCTGTGAGATCTCCCCTCCTTGGCTCGGGTCACGCTGATGCTTCCTATTTTTTTTTTTTTTTTTCCTTGTTACCCAATGGTGACTTTACACTTGGGTTTGTTTTACCTATTCACATGAAGTTTAATTGTAGGTTTCGTGATGTAGAACGTTTTATTAAGGGTTGTTTGTGTTATAAAGGTGTGCTTATTCCTCCCTGTGTTAACCAGTGGGCTGAAGTCACTTGGGCGCGTGCTGCCTGTTCACTTCGAGTTTGATTGTGAAATTTGTGTGGTAGGACGTTTTATTAAGAGCCACTTGGGTTATAGAGGTGTGCATACTAATGATTCTTCTCTTCTTCTCTTCTTCACCTTGTTACTCAGTGGTCTGGAGTCACCTGAGTGCGTGTTACTTGTTCATCTGCAGTTTAATTGTGAATTCGCTAGGATTGAACATTTTACGAAGAGTCTCCTGTGGTAAAAGATTCTTGTCTATCCTTAATCTTTTCTCAGTTGGTGGAATTATACTCAAAATTGGTGCAGTGCAAATTTTGAGTATAATTCCGAAGGGCAACACGGACGTAAAAAGGAAATACAGAGTAGTTCAAGCATTTTAGTACCTGTTGTTTTATGTTTGCTTATTATAATCATGAAGGGTTACTAAAAAAAAAAAAATATGTCGTAGTGTCTAACGCTTTACCTGTTCACCGTGATTTTAATTGGGAGTTCACTGAAATATAATAACTTCATAAGGGACCACTTAATTGTGTTTCTAACTGTATTTAGTATGACATCCATCCCTCTCTTTTTTTCCCTCATTTTCCTTAGTTGTTTAAAATTATCTGAATGCGTGTTATATGCTTACTTGTATTTACCTTACAGTCATTTGCAACTCAGACGAGGTAGAACATCTTATAAGGCGTCATATATGTTGTAAAAATGTATTGTTCATCCTTTCTTCCTTTTCTTCCGTGTGAGTGAGTGGTTTGAAGTTACCTGAGCGCGTGTTACCTGTTCACCTTGATTCTGATCGTAACCCTGGCCAGGTAAGCCGCTAATTAGTGAACCACACGCGTTATAAGGTTGCGAATTCTATCCACGTTCAAGACAGCTTCTCTCTCTCCCGTAACCCAAGCCAGTGCCGTATGATTTTGTGGTAACCCTACATTAAGTACTGCGTTAAGTGAAGACGGAACAAGAAACGAAGAAATTAATACAAGAAAACAAAACAAGTAAGAAGAAAGAGGAAATGAGAAGGAAAGAATCAAGCCACCATGACAGGAAAAAAGTTTGTACTGTTCATTCTTCATTTAATTTATAGCTTCTCTTGTTGCGAAAAAATAAATAAATAAATGAGATAGAAAATAAAACTCAGAGGAAGAGGAAGAGAAAATTGAAATGTATTAATTATTTATGCTTTGTCATTTGAACTATATGGTGCTGTGTCACAAGGGCTGGTATAGTAGTGACTGGTCTTTTATTTATTTATTTTTTTCCATTATTATTGAAGTCCTGTTATATACCTGTGTTGTTATTGTTATTATTATGTTCTTGCCACATCAAGACAAAGGAGTATATATTCAATTTAACTCAGTATTCTTTATTCTCATAAAATGTACAATAAGAATCACAGTAAAAAAAAAAAAAACTAAGGTGGTTAAAACTAAATAAATAAAACTATGAAGAAATGAGTATTAGATCTATCCACTATATAACTCAACTCCGCACAATAGACGATTAAATAAAACAAGATGAAAGAACAAACACGATCATACTAATAAGTTACACGACATAAGCTAACACAGCGGCACCACAATAACAAGCATTAGAGTGAAGAATACCACAACAATCAACAACAATAACTTCTCAACACAGGAAGCCTTCATGCAAGTCACGTATCGTGGGTATCGTGGCGTGTTGATGGCCGAAGTAGATAATATGGACGCATCAAAGGCCAAAGGTATTATTTGGGTTTACACGAGGGAGGGGAGGGGAAGGGAAGGGAAGGGAAGGGGACTAGGTCAGGAGGTGAATCATAAAAGAATATTTCGAGTGGATGGGGAAGTTTTAAGGGACAGGCATTTTAAAGGGACGAAAGGGGATGGAAGAGCTGGGAGGAACTGGGAAAGGACGTAAATTTCAAAAGAATATCTAACGAAAAAGAAGACTTAGTTTAAGAGAGCTAATGTTTTAAAAGGGAAAGAAAGGGGAGAGGAAAGGAAGGGAAAGAAAAAGGAAAGGAGGAACTGGGATATGACGTAAATTTCATTAGAATATCTGACGAAAAAAGAGGAAGTTTAAGAATGCAGATGTTTTAAAAAGGAGGAAAGGGAAGGGAAAGGAAAAGAAAAGGAGGGACTGGAGCAAGAAATAAGTTTTATAAGAATATCTGGCTAGGAAGAGGAAATTTAAGTGTGCAGACGTTTTAAAGAGATTCTGATTGGAGAAGAAAGCTGTAGTGAGGGTGAGACGACAAAAAAAAAAAAAATGTATCGAATGTTACGAAAAAAAAAAAAACGGAAAATAACACGTGCGTAAAGAAAATAAAAGAAAAATAAAGATGTTTTAAAGAGATTCTGGTTAGAGAAGAACGCGTTGGTAAGAATGAGACGATAAAAAATGCTGTTTAATCGAGTGTTACTAAAAATAACGGAAAATAGTACGTGCGTCTCGCTCGGTAAGGAATACTCCTCATCCCCTGTATCCTTTTAGTCATTCTCCTTTGTATTGATTCTAATAGATCTATATCCTTCCTGTAATATGGGGACCAGAACTGCACAGCGTAGTCTAGATGAGGTCTGACCAGCGCCAAATATAACTTTAACATTACTTCGGGACTTCTACATTTAACACTCCTACAAATTAATCCTAATACCATATTTGCCCTGTTTCTGGCCTGTATGCATTGCTTTCGTAGACGGAGTTCAGAGTTAACTATAACTCCTAAAAGTCTTTCGTACCCTGAACTTACCAGAGTTTCGTTGTTTATTGTGTACCTACTGTGTGGGTTTCCTCTACCTACGCTAAGTACTTTGCATTTGCTGATATTAAACTGCATTTGCCATCTGTCCGTCCATTCGCTCATCCTATCCAAATCTGCCTGCAAGGCGATGGCATCCGATTCTAACCTAATTAACCTACCTATCTTTGTGTCAACCGCAAATTTACTAACATCACTTCTAATTCCACTATACAAGTCACTGATATATGTTAAAAACAACAATGGTCCTAATGCTGATCCTTGTGGCACCCCACTAATTACATTTTTTATTTTTTTATGTTGGAGGGACACCGACCAAGGGCAACAAAAATATAATAAAAAAAAAAAAAAGCCCACTGAGATACCGGTCCCCGAACACGGTCAGAAGCGGTGGTTAAAAAAAAGAAAAAAAAAAAACTTGATCCCACTCGGATTTAGAGCCGTTTATTACAACTCTGTCGCCTGTCGGTTAGCCACGATCTTACTCAGTCTAACACCTTCCCATCTATCCCGCGCGCCCTTACCTTTTTTTCAGGACCCTGTGATGGAATACCTTGTCAAACGCTTTACTAAAGTCCAGATATAGGATGTCATAACGATCACCATTATCTGCCGCCTCTTAAACCTTACTGTAAAAACTTAACAGGTTCGCAAGGCAAGACTTCCCCTTCGTGAAGCCATACTGTGACTGATTTATCAAGTTATGTTTGTCTAAATGCTCCCTAATGTTCTTCGCTATTACTGACTCAATTATTTCACATACAACTGAAGTTAAGCTGACAGATTTATACATTCACCTATAGGTACTAGATTTGCAGACGTCACCTGACAGTGGAAAGGAGTGAACGCGTATAAAGCATCTAGATTAATGTACGAGAGATAACCATTGCGTAAAACTGTGACGGGAGGGAAGCACTGTCACAATACGTAGTAGTAGTGAAGGTAAATAGGTTTTTGCTCGTGTGTATTGAGGTCGTAGTGGGATCAACGCGGCTCAGGCATGAAAGGGCCGTGACACTGAGGACTGCCTTTGGTGACACACTGGTTTGATTTCAAGGCGGCGATGCGACTTGAGCTTCTTCTTCTTCTTCTTCTTCTTCTTCTTCTTCTTCTTCTTCTTCTTCTTTTGCTACCAAGAAGGAAGAAACTGAAAATCTAATACCTGGATAATTTCTAGGTCATATTTTTGCCACTAGTTTTGCTGTAAAGTTACGTTTAGTTAGTAAGTATAATGCCTGGGGCTCCTCGTGTGCAGCTGACATTGCTGTTGTCTCGCTGTTAAGTACGTCATAGTCTATAAATGGAGGAGGCATCAAGAGGGAGCACATGATTTCTACTTTTTTTTATTATTATTATTACTTGTATCAACTGATTTCTTATATTCTCAACTAGTAAGGGAAAGATGAAATTACTGGAGGAAAAAAAATAATTGCAGGAGTATTAGTGCAAGATTTCGGCTGGAGAAGAGTACATTGGTGAGGGTGTGACAAAGGATAGGGACTGTAGTGCTGGCGGCGGAGGATCTGGTGGATGGTGGGTTGTATTAAAGGTCCGTGGGGGTTACCGGGTGCAGGTGGATGTTCGTGCCGTTAGTGTGAGACAGGCAGGTGGTGGTTGTGATGGTGGTGGTGGTGGTGGTGGTGGTGGTGGTTCCTTGTTTCATTACGTTATTGTTCTTTGTTTATTTACTTGTTTATTTGTTGATTGCTTGTTCGATTGATTTAGTTGTGTATGGATCTATCTGTCTATTTGTTTTATCTTTCTAGTTATCTGTATTAATGTTCGTCTATCGTTATACTTATCAGTCAGTCAATATATCTATCTATTTATCTATCTATCTAACTACGTACCTACCTATCTGTCTATCTATCTGTCTATCTATAATATACCTATCTATGTATGTATCTATCTATCTATCTACTTATCTACCTATCAACCTATTTATCCACCTATCTATTTACCTATCTATCTACCTACCTACCTATCTACCTACCTATCTATCTATCTATCTATCTATCTATCTATCTATCAGTCATGGGAGGCTGGCAGGGTTCTATACAGACTGAGATGTGGCAGGGATTGACAAGCCAGCTGATATGTGACAGATGGTACAGAGATTGGCAGTCCTTACCTATATGTGCCGTAGAAATTGAATGCGTACTTACATGTATTAGATATTAAGTTTTTGTTACCTTAATATCAGATCTATGGTAGAAAAAAAATAGATAGATAGATAGATAGATAGATAAATAAATAAATAACTCGCAGTCTTTATTTCGTATATGCTGTAAAAGTTATATACATCATTGGTTTTTAGTTTCTTCTACAGTTTCACATCAAATCAGTTAATACAAGTGATAATATTAATAAAAAGTAGAAATCATATGCTCCCTCTTGATGCCTCCTCCATTTATAGACTATAACTGATGTACTTGACAACAGCAATGTTAGCTGAACACGAGGAGCCCCATGCATTATACTTACTAACTAAAGGTAACCTTACAGCAAAACTAGTGGCAAAAATATGACCTAGAAATTATGTAGGTATTTGATTTTCAGTTCCTTATTTCTTGGTAGCAAAAGAAGAAGAAGAAGAAGAAGAAGAAGAAGAAGAAGAAGAAGCCCAAGTCGCATCGCCGCCTTGAAATCAAAGGCAGTCCTCAGTGTCATGCCGCCTTCATGCCTGAGCCACGCTGATCCCCACTACGACCTCAATACACACGAGCAAAAATCTATTTACCTTCACTACTTCTCCGTATTGTGACAGTGCTTTCCGCCCGTCAGTGTTTTATGCAGTGGTTATCTCTTGTACATTAGTCTAGAGGTTTTATGTGCTTTCACTCGTTTCCGCTGTCGTGTGACGTCTAGCGTCTGCCAAATTTCATTGCTCACAGTATGTAAGTATCACCAGTTGCCTCCAAGGAAGCTGGAGAGACTTGAGATTTCTTGGTTGCCGCCCCAAAGACTATATAAGAGGCTTCCCTCATTGGTTATTGCGTGAATCATGAAGCAACTCGAACCAACGTGTATCGAAACATCACCCAAAGCTGTCTGACTCAGTGCGTTTACGAGCATTCTGCGTTTTCCTTCCTCTCGCATGAAAACGGCTAACAGGTAGTGAAGGCAACATCACCTCTTATAAGTCACGTACTTCTGGTGGGATATGAAAACTGTGGTGTTGGCAGCAGCAGCAGCAGCAGTCGTAGTATTGGTGGTGGTGGTGGTGGTGGTGATGGTAGACGCAGCAACACTCCACAAAATTTAAAAACAAATAAATAAATAAATAAATAAATAAATACTTGACACATCATCAGCTTATTTATTCATAGATAACACATACTAATTAATTGCGTGTGACGTCATATGACCTTCCTTTTTACTACGTCGCCTTAAAGTTTACATCATGCAACCAAGAACATAAAAACATAAGAAAACAAAGGAAGCTGCAAGAACCCTACACGTGTCAGTCCAAGTATAAACCATACCCATTTATTTCTACCTATCATCCCCATCCATAAATTTAACTTATCTTTTAAAGCTCACCTCACCACCACTAACCACCATTAACAAGCTAATTACTGAGTCTATTCCATTCATCTACCACTCTGCTTGATAATCAGTTTCCTCCCATTTCTTTGTAAAACATATCTACATATTTTCACTATCATCCCCATCCATGAATTTCTCTAATCTTACAGAATTTCCTATTGACTCGTCACTAACAGTCTGATTACTGAGGCTATTCCATTTATCTACCATTCACCACCAGTTTCTTCCTATTCCCTTTTTAAATTTAACTTCATAGCAAGTAAGTAACGCGTGAGAACAGGTCGCGAGATAAATAAGCTTACGGGACTACAGATAAAAGCTGCGTGGGCGTCAGGTGGGATCGGAGCAGGTACGTTGAGCCCCAGTGAGGTGTGTCAGGTGGATGGGAGGCAGGTGTTGAGTGTTGCAGGTACAGGTGAGGCGGATAATGCCAGTCACGTGTGCCAGACAGGTGATGGGTGGCCCGTTTAAACATGAGTGTGGCAGACGTGACGCTGTGAGGCTGTAAGGTAGTAGGGGACTGTAGATTGTGGTGGACTTCAAGGCGCCTGTGTGTGAGGGTAGTAGTAGTGGTGGAGGTAGTGGTTTTTGGTGGTTGTGGTAATGGTGGTGGTATTGGTGGTGGTGGTGGTGTTGGTGGTGGTGGTAGTAGTAGTCGTAGTAGTTGTAATAGGTTGTGGTAATAGTAGCAGTAGTAGTATTGGTAGTAGTAGTAGTAGTAGTAGTGGAGTAATGATAATGGTGTTGGTGGTGATGGTGGTAGTGGTAGGAAGCTTCAGCAGACGACCTTAAACAGTAACGAGGAAGAGAATGATGAACAAAGACGACCTTCCCTTACTTTACTGCATGTATCTTCTCTTAATAATCCTCTCACGTTAACCTCCCTCTTGATACCTCGTGCATATATAGACTAGAACTTACTATACAACGAAACAACAACAACAAAGTCAGCTAGACGCAAAGAACCTCATGCATTATACTTACTAATTAAACGTAACTTACTTGAAATGCACTGAAGCTATATAAGATTTTAACTGGAGTTGACTAAAAGAAACCTAACTGAACTGATTAGAGGTGAGAGAAGAAATGAGCTGTATCGATGTTTGTGCGTAAAGTCTAAGTGAGAGAGAGAGAGAGAGAGAGAGAGAGAGAGAGAGAGAGAGAGAGAGGAAAGGCAGTGAGTATCTTTAAGAGTGAATACCCATGAACTTTCTCCCCTCCCACTTCCTTCCTTCTTTTCTTCCTTCCTGACCTCCTTCCTCCATCTTTGCCTTCCTGTTTCTTAGTTCTCTAATCCTTTGTCTCTTCCCCAAGCCGCCATCTACAAAAGAAAAAAAAACTGTTCTTCCTATTCACCGTGTCACAGTGTTGGTATAAGACGCGTGGGGTGAGCAGCGGGAGGATGGGAGTGTGGTGGGCGTCCCGAGCGGCAGTGCAAAGGTGGTTTGTTGGAGCAAAAATTAATATCAGTCGAGGTTGTGATAAGTGAACATTCCTCGTGCAGTACGGAAGGTATTATAAGCAACTGAATCACGCGTGCTAGAATTATATGAGAGAGAGAGAGAGAGAGAGAGAGAGAGAGAGAGAGAGAGAGAGAGAGAGAGAGAGAGAGAGAGAGAGAGAGAGAGAGTGGGGGGGGTGGATAGGAGTGGTTTTAAGCAGGGGAGGGTAGTTACGAGTGAAGGTAAAGAAAGGTATTGGCGAATAAACTTTAAAAGAAAAAGGAAAATGAGCGAGTAAACAAAAAAAAAAATAATAATAATAAATAAAGTAAAAGAAAAAGATGGAGATAAGCGGAGCAGCGCAGTCACGTCTGGGCCGGAAGTTGTCTGAAAACGAGTGAGGTGGAAGAACCCTTTTATCTTGGAGAACACAGTGTGAACATCGCCAAAGGTCAAACTCCCGTTCATGTGGCGCCAGCAATGAATCGGCAACTCGCCTCACCTGGGCCGCCAGTTCCCGGTCCGCGCCGCCCCCTCCTGCTGCTCGCTGCTTCTCGCCTCGCGCAACGCGCGGCGCGGCGAGCCAGTTTGTGTGAAGCTGGTGGTGAGAAAGGACGCAGCTGTCTGCTTACCCAGCCGCCTGCACCACGTCGCAGGATTACAGGACAGACGGCTGCCTGCTCCACCTGGCACCGCGGGGAAAGAACAGCCCCCGGCGCCCCGAGGTGCTGGTGGTGGTGCCGCACCTCAGGCTTTTGCAGGGCTCGTCACTAGTGAAGCGAGTGATTTCTACGAGTCTGGCCGCGGTGGTGGTGAATTTGTGACACGTTTGAAGGATTTACATGTGCGGGCCCCGCGCAGCACACCGCCTGTGTTACAACTGAGCACCCGCAGCTGTTGATCCAGGTGTGTTGCCGCCACCCCTTCCCTCCCTCATGTCCTTACCGAAAGTAATTGCATGACCTTTCCGGACTCGTGTGTTGCTCTAGCAGTTGTCATTCTCACCGCGTGTTGGGTCGTGGATTCGCGTGATAATTGTGTCGGTAATGAATGTTTCATGTGGTGCCGCAATACTTGGTGTGTGTGTGTGTGTGTGTGTGTGTGTGCACGCATTTGTTGTGAGCAGCAAGTGTTGTGTGAAAACGGCGTCGTGTCATGCCGCAGCTTGACGTGTGGTGGAATGGAGGCGCCGCTCAGATTGTTGCAGTGTGCGCCTGCACCAATCACCTGTTCGGCAGATTATTCACTAATAATATCCTTGTTATGGCTATTTTATCATTATTATTATTATTATTATTATTATTATTATTATTATTATTATTATTATTATTGTTATTGTTGTTATTATTATTATCAGTATCATCATCATCATCATCATCATCACTATTATTATTATTATTACTGCCTACTAGTACTTGCACTAAGTGATTCAATGTTATTTATATGCCTTCAAGTGCTCTGTTTATCACACACACATACACACAAGGGACCACCCCGTATCAAAACCCATACTTGTATATGTAAACACTTTTTCTTCCATTATTTGCACTATATATAGAGCAGTGGTATGATGCGGGCTGTCGCGCTGTGTGGCGTGGCCCGCACACCAATCAGGTCCCAGTGACCACCCGGTGCACGGCGTACTGGGCGCCACACACGGGATTCCTGTACTGGTGGAGGCTGAGGCTGAGTATCCTTGGCATTACCATATTAATGATCCTCTGGCTGGCCCTTCGCGCTGCTGTAAGGCTTTGAAATTTATATTCGTCAGGGAGACGAAGGTTAAGAGGTGACTTGATAGAGGTATTGAAGTGTCATGAGGGATACAAGGATGATGTAGACAAGATCTTAAGGGTTAGTAATCAGGACAGGACTAGAAGTGACTGGATAAAAAAGCTTCTTAAGGCTAGATTAAGAGAGAGAGAGAGAGAGAGAGAGAGAGAGAGAGAGAGAGAGAGAGAGAGAGAGAGAGAGAGAGAGAGAGAGAGAGAATGTATTAGTTTTAAAATAGAGCGTTAGATGACGGGAATAGACTCAGTTTAGTGCTGAGTCAGTCGGAAACTGAAATAAGATCAGATTAATTTATGAACATGACTGGCAGATGGATATAGATAGGCATGATTTACACAGGAACTCCCGCGTGTAGGTCTGCTGGTGTCTTGCAGCTTCCCTTGTGTTCTTGGCTCTCAGTGGCTGGAGACTTAATTAAGCCCATATTTAGAAACGTTTTGCTCTCGCGCCATGACAATTTTCGAAGGCCGCAGATGATTAACTGGGTTCTCAAGAGTGTTCCTCCTCTTAAAAATGTTGAAATCTTGTAAATTTGTCACTAGAATTATCAAAAGCACTCTTAAACACCTGAGTAATTTTAACCAGAACCTTTTGAATGTAATAGAGGTGCGGCGCAGAAGTGTTTAAGAATACGGGCTGCAGACTTCATAGTAAAGGTGGTGCCGGGTGTGGTACCCTTCCTGGTTACTCGTCACCTTGCTCTGCCTCGCACATGCCTCCGCGGGACGTGGTCCGGCACTTGATGTCTGGCGGGGTAGAGTGGGGAGGGACCGGGCGGGTATGGGAAGCCAGGATGATGCGTCACTGAGGGAGATAAAGGTTGTCTGGGAGTTGTGTGGTAATGGTGGTGATGCTGATGATAGTGATAATAATGATGGTAATGAGAATGATAATAACGATGATAGTAGTAGTAGTAGTAGTAGTAGTAGTAGTAGTAAACGGTACTCCAGTTATTCTTTATTTTAACATCAAATCAGTCTTGTTGATATCAGTATGTGCATCACCATCTACAATTCTGAGGTGCATACATATATGCATAACTACATACATACTTAATAACAACAACAACAAACCCACCATCACCACCATCGCCACCATCACCACCATCACCACCGCCACCACCACCACTATGATCAAGGAATGAAGGAGCCACTGACATGAATTTTTAATGAGCGTTCCCCATGATGTACTGGATAATGTCATCACCATTTTGCCAGGTCGCTTGGCTAGGTGGCAGGGGGCGTGTGTGTGTGTGTGTGTGTGTGTGTGTGTGTGTGTGTCATCAGATCGTGTACAGGGGCGGCCGTGCTGTGTTCAGTGTGCACTCCTGATACCCACGTCACCTAGGAACTGTCACAGCTTAGGTCTCTGTGTTCTCAAGTGCTTCATTATCTCATCACGACGTTCTTCGCACACTGATAATAATAATGAAATCTAAACATAACAGTGCCTAATAGCGAGTTCTTAAGCACTTCATTCTCTCGTCGCACATTAATACAATAAACTCGAAACATAATAGGGTTTAATACCGAGCCCTTAAACGCTTTACTCTCTCATCAGGACTATTTTTAAAGACCACAGAGATGATTAGTTGGGTCGTGGCATTCTTTACTTTATTGATAGCGAGGAGTCCTTGTTAAAGTGCCATTAGAATTTATGAAACACTCTTGAAAGTCCCAAATAACGTTCACCGCTGACTGTTAGATGTGCTAGGTTTGTAGTTCATGTAGCTTCCTGTTGCAATTTAAGCTTGAGAGTTGGGTAAACTTGTGTATAAATTACCTTTTTCTTTCTTTTTTTTTCTTTTTTTCTTCCCGCGCGTGGTTTGCGGCGAGAGCGTTCAGGTCAAGGTGTGAGGTGAGGCAAAGGAAGTAATCAGGGGGAAGCATCACTCACCCTCACCCTCCCACTCACACCCCGCCACTCCACACTTCCATAATCTCGCCCTGCTCAAAACGTGACTCCCCCGCTTCTTTCACCCTCCAGATACTGCCTCATCTCTCCCTCTCACCCTGCAAACACCCCCTTTCTCTCTTGCCAACCATCCATCTGCTCGCGCCCACCCCTTCACCCTCCAAACACCTCTCTCCCACCCCCCCCTCATCCACCAAACACCCCCTTCCTACCTACTTTACACCCTCAACACAGCTCCTCTCTCCCACCGTCTCACCTAGTAGACACCTCCTCTCTTTCAGCCCCTTCCCCTCCAAACACAACCTCTTACCCTCTCTTCCACCCTCTCCCACCTTCTCTCCCTCCAGCGGAAGAAGACAACCACCTCCTCCCGCGCAGAATAAACCTCCCGCCGCCCACCCCCACCTCTTCCCGTTTTCCTCCCGCCCTCATTCTCCAAGAAGCCCGCTGCGGGACCCTCACTACTCCCACAACCCTTCCCCGCCCCTCATCCAGCGTGCCCCCTCCCCGCTGGCGCCGCTCAAGGTAAATATTTCCCCCGCCCGCCCGCCGCCCTGATAACCGCAGATACCGCTGGGGGCAGCGTGTTGTAGGGGGGGGGGGAAGGGCGGCGAGACAATGGGCGGATCGGGGATAGCTCTGGCGTTTTGCTGCTCTTGCTGTTGATGATGATGATACTTTTGGTGTTAATTTGAATGGTTTTTGTGTTTTGAAAGGTCTTGTGATTGTTCGTGCGTTTATTGTTGTTTTTTTTGTGTGACTAACAACAAAAATGATGATAATAGCTGTTGTCTTTAATAATAGTGACATTTAGACAATGCTCGTGTACGTTCTCTTATTATTATCGAACGACGACAAAGGAGGAGCAAATAATAATGATACTAAAGTTAATAACAACAGGAACACCATAATTATTCAGCTAACTACTCTTCCATACAAACCTTCATTCTCTTCTCATGTTGATTCTGAACATTGACAAACGAACGAATAACAATAACACTTATGATAACAACAACAGTAAAAACACTAAAATTGAACTCACCGTCTTTACAAAACAAACATTCACTTGTACGCCTTCCTCCTCCCTTTATTTCCTTCACCTCAGAAATCCGTGACTCACAGCCACATAAACAAACCTATTTAAAAAGCCATCACACTGCCTTCCCTTCCTCCCACATGCACGTCGGGAAGCAATGGCACGTGCTTAATTACACCTGATTAACCTGACGACGCACCTGAGGGAACACCTGCGGGCATGCGTGACTCACCGAGGGAGGAGGAGGAGGGCGGGGGGGGGAAGCATACTAATGAGGCTAATATGTCAGTAGGTAAGGTGAATACAGATAGAGTACTGTATTCTCTGTTGATATTCCGCTACAGAACCTTCCTTGTGGTGTGTTATGCTGGGATAGGAGAGGATAAGATCTCAGGCGCCAGTAGGGTTGTTTGTAACCTGCCAGGCTTACGTGGGGCAGAGGGAGGGGCCAGAAGGCAGGATATGGTCATTAACATAAGGGTCTTCCGATGCAGTCCCGCCGTGAGTCTCAGGAAGTGGTTGGTGGTTTGGAAGGAATGAAGGGTTTAAGGGTAAGGCCTGAGAGTTGTGTTGGTTGAAGAGGAGGAAGAGGAAGAACTAGGGTAAACAACGGGATGAGAGAGAGAGAGAGAGAGAGAGAGAGAGAGGAGAGAGAGGAGAGAGAGAGAGAGAAGTGAGAGAGAGAGAGAGAGAGAGAGAGAGAGAGAGAGAGTATAGTGTTGCTATTCGTTTGTCTGTCTTTTGGTATGTCCTGTTTCTCTTCTCAGCCCAGTTAGTTAGTTGTGTCAGTCTCTGTTTGGTCAGTCTCTCTCTCTCTTCCTCTCTCTCTCTCTCTCTCTCTCTCATCTCTCTCTCTCTCTCTCTCTCTCTCTCTCTCTCTCTCTCTCTCTCTCTCTCTCTCTCTCTCTCTATCCCGTTGTTTACACACAACACATACACACACTACACACACACACACACACACACACACACACACACAACACACACTACACACACACACTCACACACACACAAAACACACACACACACACAGAGAGAGAGAGAGAGAGAGAGAGAGGAGGAGAGAGAGAGAGAGAGAGAGAGAGAGAGAGAGAGAGAGAGAGAGAGAGGAGAGAGAGAGAGAGAGAGAGAGAGATGAGAGAGAGAGAGAGAGAGAGAGAGCCACTGGTAGATAAAGAATGGTCGGCCGGAAGTGCTTCCATCTATCTCACTCAGCAAACCCAACATGCAGCTGTTTGTCCTTCCTGGAGAGACCTAGAGAGAGAGAGAGAGAGAGAGAGAGAGCTACATCTCTTTTATATGCATGTGGAGTGTCCGTATGTGCTTCCGTGCGCTTTGTATGCATGTAGGCTGTAGTTTTATAGGCGTAAAAATCAAGGCACACTGGTAGACTTACAGAGTGGAGGCCAGGAAGACATAGAGACAAACAGGGAGACAGACAGATATGCAGACAGAGACGTACATACAGACAGGCCAAGATACACAGATACACATACAGTAAAACAGACAGGACATGAAAGAAAAAAAGCACAAGCTAACAGACAAGGCACAGACAGACAGGCAGACAGACGAACAAATGACAATACCACGGTATAATGTATTAACTATTACCACCACGCCCGTCCCGAGGCAGGAGGCGACGCCCTTCCTCTATTCCGCACTATACAGGCACTGAGGGGGCTCCTGCGGGCGGGGCGACGTATCTTGTGCGACCCTCGGACTTGTAGTTACGGTCAGAAGTAATCATTCTGTACTCACTTCCACTGTGTTTTACGTATTCCCTCAGTCCTGGGTCATGAGAACATGTCTATACATGGCAGTCCCTTTATGAAACATAATTACCTATTTCCACCTATCATTCTTCTCTATAAATCTGTGTGATCTTTTAAAGCCACGTAATGACTTGGCACTAACAACCTTATCAGTGAGTCTTCCATTCATCTACTACTCTATCTGAGAACCAGTTCTTTTCTATCCCTTTTTTTCAGTCTAACTTTATCAGGCTTGCACCCATTATTTCTTGTCCTACCCTTGTCATATTCTCTATACCACCTCTATCAGATTTCTCTCAACTTACCCTCTCTCTACGGCCCTGTGATCTACTGACGGTCTTCATACAAACTTGACTATTGATAGATTCTAAGATCAGGGTACTTAAGACCAAGGGAAGATTATAAAACACGTTGTAAGTATCGTTTGTAAATCAACTTCTGTTTTCTACATAAGCACATAAGAAAATAAGGGAAACTGCAAGAAGCCATCAGGCCTACACGTGGACTGTACCGGGACTGCGCCGAGTGTTGCGGTTTGAGCGATGGTTGTCCCGTGCGCCGCGTGACATGAATGGAGGCACACGGATAGAAAAATGAAAAGATATCCGGATATGAATAAGAATGTAAATTTACTCGCAATAGATATGAAACTCCATCTCATTCATTCTTTAGAGGTGTGTGGTGCGCGCGAACGCCTCTCACCATTAAGAAGGATGTAGAATATAAATAAAAGGTCTAGCGTAAGCTGCATCACGTCCGCTCCTTGGATGGGTGTGATGAGCGAGAATGTTTGTCACTCCCGAGGTGCAGTGTGTAGCGAAGTGTCACGTGCAAGTGGTCGCCCCCGCGAGTGGCTGACATGGGAAGCCAGGCACCATGTGTATCGTTTGACGGGTTGGTACGCGGTGACATTTCAAAACAAACCATCTTCCCGGAGCCTTAGTGCATTCCACCTCGACTACTTTTATCAGTTTTAAATCCCCACGTGAGTAAATAACGTTCGTGCCAATACGTGCTATGAAATGTAGAGAAGCGCTTTACCCTCATTCCGCCATAGTCCGAGATTTATGTTTGTACGTTTGTATGTATGCAGGCGCTTACGCAGGAATTTCTACTGATGAAAGAAAAAAAGTTTGTGCTTCAACTTTTATGAAAGAGAAACCAGCCAAGCAGCACGAGTCATGAATGAGGCGAGGCTGCCGTTGTGGGAGGCGGCGAGTGAAAGGTTAAGACACGGAACATAATCAGTTGTCACGCTTCATCCACTGGTACTGTGAAGCTGGCGGCCACTAAATAATGCAGAGGTGTGGCTATGAGCTCCTTCCAATGGTGAAACTCAGAACAAACGGTCCTGGTGTTGCTGACCATTGAAGCGTGGCACTGAGGCCAGGTGGGTGCCAGAGCGTCCAGAGTTGCTGCGGGTGATGTTCTCGACGCCTTCACCTTGAGCGGTGGGGAGTCCCAGGGTGCGGGGCCCTGCGTCGTGAGTAACAATTCGTCACGTCTCAGAATTGTGGAGAATTTTATAATTTGTCGGAAAAACGTGACTTAAACCAGAGTACTTTTAGCGGCGATAAGAGGGAGGGAGAGCAGAGGGATTTTCATTGCATGCATACGTGAAAGGAGGCAACTAGTGAGTGTGAGGGAAGTGTTGCGTGGCGCGGGTGGTCCTGCCTCGTGGTGGGGAGTGCCCTGACCCGCCGCGCTGCCCTCACTTTCACTAACGTGCTGCCAGGCCGGCTGAGTGTTGGGCAAGTCTTGCCACGTACTACATACCTTGCCCTACCCAGTATTAACCCGCCGGCCTGTTCCCAGCACAACCCTTTCCCTGCATCCCTTTAACACCCGCCCCTTGTTCCCTCATTACTACCGGCGTACCCAGGAGCCCTGCAGGTCTCCGCCCAATCATACACTTGCGGTCCCTTTAACCTGTCCCACCCAGTCTTGCCCTGCCTACCCCAGGGCATCCTTCACCAAACAATGCTCTCCTCCTATAAGTCCTCCCCATCATACAACAGCACTGTACTTAATTAAACCGCCGAGGCATTCGCTCCTTTCATCAGCTGCTTGCAACTTCCTGGTGTACACGCTCTTAAAAAAAAAAGACATGAAACACATGCACACAAAACACTGTTGATTGGCGCTGGCCACTGTGCGCGGTGGTAAACACTGGGCTGGTGTGTGTACGCCCTGTTGGCCACACGCTAGCGCGGACACACACCACACAACAGGCTACTGTACCGTGATTGCACTCGCCACGCACACCGCACGCATAATTATTATTTGTTTAGAGCTCCTGAACACACGCTGCCACTCCCTGAGCACATAGCGCTCCTTGTGGTCTTTACTCTGTTTGAATCAGGCGACTGTAGCGTGAGGTCATGTTGCTGAGTGACTCCAGCTGTGCAGCCTCGCTTAGTGAAGAGTTGGAAAATAAACCTAGAAGAGGACTCGGTAAAACCTCCTTGAACATGATTAAAGTAAAGGTTTCATAAAAAACAGATTTGAGTTATAGTTACTGAGTTATTGCTATACACGTCTCTGGAACAAAGGAAGGAACAAAAAGAAAAGAGAAATGATTCAATGTTTTTATCACAGAAACGAATCGACAGAATAAGGAAGAGATAGAATTCAAAGCTATGTGCAGAAGAGACTAGGAAGGATGGGAAGACTTAAGCAGCAAATTCATGAGACCAGTAACCATGAGCGGAGAAGATATCAAAAAGAGTAATGTTGAGATGGACCGAGGAGCCAAAGCAGTCAATTTAAGGAAGCAGATGGCGAAACAATAACCTTTGACTTCTGTTTGTTTAGTAATGCCGTAAGAGTCGAGCGCGGGTACCCAGGGGATGTTTCTCCATACACGGGCGGGGGAGTTCCCTATGCAGAACTATCATCCGAGTGGAGGAGAATAACAATGACGGACTTGATACAAAACATAACTCCTTAGAAGCTTATTGACTTTTTCTGCAATGGCCACCTTTTGTTAACTATTAAAGCATTAAAAATATGTTTTGGGGGACACGGAACAAAAGAAAAGCAGTTAATTTTTGTATGTTACTGAACTATTTAAGACACTGCAGTACAAAATTAAGTGTATCAGAAATTATACAGATAATTATAAGGAAAATTTTGCAGAAGTCAGATGAGAAAAGATTAAGCAAGAGTGAGCTATGACGTACTTGCCCTGACATATGGACACAGGAAGGACACATCATGCGCTTAGCAGATGAAACATGGGTACTTGAAGTAACTGATAGGAAAGGAAGGCAGGGAGACAGAACCAGATGGAGAAACTGAATAACTTGGAAGAGACGAGCACAAGCAGAGATGAGAGGAGAAAGTTGAGTGAAATATTCTGCTACAGTGTAATCATAAAAGCTAACTAATGATGATGGTGATCGATTCTCATGATTGATGATGATAGACTGACTTTTTGGCGTTGATGATGATGATGATGATGCTGCACCTTGATAGAGTGCGATAATGGAATAGAACAATAGGGAACAATTGTGATAGTGCAAGAGGAGAAGGCGGTGCGGGCGAGTGGGCAGCTGGAAGGGAAGCCGAGGTAGAGGAGAAGTACACGACGAGGCAAGTCAGACGTCACGGCACGCCAACACACTACTACAACTGAGTGGAGACAGAGAGAAGTGTGTCAGGTACAGGAAGTCCACTGGGTGAAGACAGGGGGACACGAAAGACAACAAAGATACGAGACCAAGGAACAAGAACAAGAAGAGAAGGAAAGAGGAAGTCTGGGCAGCGAGCACCGCAAAAAAGTGCCGTAATTCTTTGTCGTCGCGGTGCCTTTGTTCCTGAAGCGGCAGCCATTCCCGTAACTGTTCCCCCTCCTCCCCCATCTTGCTGTTTTATTTATTTATTTTTTTTCTCATACGTCTGTAGTAAATATTTAGGATGGGTGGAGTGGCATCAAACGCGTCTCTGTTTTTTATGTGGAGCTGACTGAGCCGCGGCCACACAACCACCTCGCTGTGCCCCGCCGCGGACTGGTTGAGGGAGGGTGGCGGCGCAAAAACTAGTGGTCCGGGTGGAGGAGGGCCACCGGAAACTGATGTGGAAGATATTCGGATTGGGTGAGATGCTCGCTACTTTTTTTTTATTTATTTATATTTTTTTTTTTAGCCTACGCTGTATTAGGCGCATACCTCACTGTTTGGTTAGAGGCGAGGGATGGGTGCTGGTTGGGGGAGAGGGTGGGAAGGAAGGAAGGGAGGGAGGCGGAAGGGAAGATAAGAGAGTGAAATAGTATGTACAGTAATTTACATTCGTAGTTGAGTCTCTCTCTCTCTCTCTCTCTCTCTCTCTCTCTCTCTCTCTCTCTCTCTCTCTCTCTCTCTCTCTCTCTCTCTCTCGGAGTGTGATGATGCGGAGAAAAGTTTAATTAATGGTATGAACGCTACCTGTTGAACCCTCTCTCTCTCTCTCTCTCTCTCTCTCTCTCCTCTCTCTCTCTCTCTCTCTCTCTCTCTCTCTCTCTCTGGTAGTGTCGTGTGTCAGTTACAACACCACCACATCCTTTGTGGCTCGTCAGGTAACACATTCATCATGAACAATACACACCAAAGGCTTACCTGAGCCTGGCCTTACCTTGTGATGTGTCCGGCCATGCATCACGACGTCACTGCCATGTTAACCACCATCACCACCACCACCACTACCGTCCAATACACCACCACCCTCATGAAAATCAGACGCACCATCGTCATCACCACCACCACCACAACACACACCACCACTGCTGACCACTACCAGTATATATCACACGCACCACCACCCACACGCCACTGCTGACCACCACAACCACGTACGAGTATTCCTTAACTACAGACCACCGCAAACCACCATCACTACACACCACCACCACCACCTACACTGTCACCACCACGGATGACAGACAAGCACCGTAACACCTTCAATACACGACACCACCAGCACCACCAGACACTGTGATACCTTCCTTGCGTCCCACCTCGCCCTCGGGCAGAGAGAGAGAGAGAGAGAGAGAGAGAGAGAGGAGAGAGAGAGAGAGAGAGAGAGAGAGAGAGAGAGAGAGAGAGAGAGAGAGAGAGAGAGTCGCTTGTCATCACTACTCGTCGCCGCATAATTTAGATGTTGCAGCACCATACAAGGAGGAATCGAATACATAAGAATATAAATAAAGGGACTTACATAACCTCGAACACCACGTATATTAATGACTCACCCAGCAGCAGCAGTAGTAGCAGCACCAGTAGTAGTAGTAGTTATAGTAGTAGTAGTAGCAGCAGTATTTGTAGTAATCATGGTTCGATGTAAAGAAACCTCCGTATATGATCCACGCCAACCGTTCTTGTCTCATCCTTCGTTCCTGATGTTTTCCCTAACCCTTTTAAAGCCTTCCTGTTCCACGTAAGGAGTAGCAGTAACAGCAATAGCAGTAGTAATAGCAATAGCAGTATTAATAACACCAGTAGTAGCAGTTGTATTAGTAGCAGGAGTCAACCACAAAGAGAACAAACAGCAAGGTTACGGGCAGCTCCACCCCCAGCATCACTCCGCCGCCAAGGTCGCGCGCATATAGTTACGTAGACGAGTTTCTAATATAGCGAGAGTAGCCCCTTGAGTTCCACCTTCCCTTGTCTCCTTGCCTCCCCTCGCCCCTCGCTCCCTCGCGCACCCGCCCCCTCGTTCCTCCAGCAGCCTTGGGGGGGGGGAGGTGAGGGGTGATTAATGGTGAAATTAGAATGAAAAATGAGCGAAAAAGAAATACACTATCAGTAGATCACGTGGTCGCCAGGTCGTGGTTAAGGAGAGAGAGAGAGAGAGAGAGAGAGAGAGAGAGAGAGAGAGAGAGAGAGAGAGAGAGAGAGAGAGAGAGAGAGAGAGAGAGAGAGAGATTAGAATATAACAAAATGAGGAAAGTACTTGAATAAAACAAGCGCGCGCGCGAGAGAGAGAGAGAGAGAGAGAGAGAGAGAGAGAGAGAGAGAGAGAGAGAGAGAGAGAGAGAGATTCAGTAAGCAAGGGGTGAGATCATAAAAATCAGGAAGTTGATCAATCTCTCCATGTAAGGCTGATGTGACCTTGAGGGTGTGTGTGTGTGTGTGTGTGTGTGTGTGTGTGTGTGTGTGTGTGTGTGTGTGTGTGTGTGTGTGTGTGTGTGTGTGTGTGTGTGTGTGTGTGTGTGTGTGTGTGTGTGTGTGTATTATCACTTACGTGTGTGTGTGTCTTTGTTTCCTTTGTGTTTAGTGTTCGTATCAAGAAGTGTAGTGTTGTGTTCTGAAGAGAGAGAGAGAGAGAGAGAGAGAGAGAGAGAGAGAGAGAGAGAGAGAGAGAGAGAGAGAGAGAGAGAGAGAGAGAGAGAAAGCACTAGATAAACTATGACAGTGCATCCTGGTTCACACACACACACACACACACACACACACACACACACACACACACACACACACACACACACCATCCCTCTACATCCCACTATTGTCATGTTAGTGCTGAGTCATTAATAAACTTAATAAAAAAAAGATTAGACAAATTTATAAATGAGTGATAGGAAATAGGTAGGTGTATTCAGTGCAGTGACTCCCAGGTGTAGGCGTGGTGGGCTTCTTGCAGTTTATTCTTACGTTCACACACACACACACAGACACACACACACACACACACCCTCACATTCTCTTGTTTACGAGTATGCCACTTCCGTAGTAGCCACAGAAAGGAAGGGAGAGAGAGAAAGAGAGAGGGGAGAGGGAGAGGGAGAGTGTAGGGCAGAAGAGATTTAACTAAGGGTGATGTTTATGGTGCTATAGGGCTGTTGTCGTTTCTCTCTCTCTCTCTCTCTCTCTCTCTCTCTCTCTCTCTCTCTCTCTGCCTGCTTTATTCAATATTATCACTATTTATTTATTTGTTTACCTGTTTGTTTGCATATTGAAGCACGTGCGTAAACAACTTAATATGTTCCTCCTTTCATGTCTAGCAAACGATGGAACTTTATTTATTGGAAAGGTAAGACAATGGAAATTTCTTATATTATTCTGTCTCATTTTTTCCTTTTTTTTTTTTTTCCTTTTTTTATCCTTATTTTTTTCCCTTCGTTTATTTCCTGGATTTGGTTGTTGATGTATTTTTTTTTCTGTTGTTGAGATTTAGTTGCTTATTGTTCTTGCCTTCTTTATTCCTTCTTCTTCTTCTTCTTCTTTTTCTTCTTTTTTACTGACAGTCTTGTTAATTCACGTCACGACAAATGAAAGAGGAGGTGAGGGGAAAGGAGGAGGAGGAGGAGGAGGAAGAGGAGCAACAGGAAGAGACAGAAGGAAGGGAATGAAAATGAGGACAGTGAAAGATAAGAGAGAGAGAGAGAGAGGGAGAGAGAGAGAGAGAGAGAGAGAGAGAGAGAGAGAGAGAGAGAGAGAGAGAGAGGGAGGAAAGATGATGAGAGAGAGCCTGCCAGGGGAGCAGCCACTCTCTCTCTCTCTCTCTCTCTCTCTCTCTCTCTCTCTCTCTCTCTCTCTCTCTCTCTCTAGTCTTGTTTATGTTTCCACAATACCACCAGCATTAACCCAGCTGCCTACACCTGCCTCTCTCTCTCTCTCTCTCTCTCTCTCTCTCTCTCTCTCTCTCTCTCTCTCTCTCTCTCTCTCTCTCTCGTGAGTGGGCGTCGTCCCTTATCAGCCACGACCCCCGTCACTGAGTCTTGTTTGGGGGTGGCTGGGGGCGGGAGAGAGGGAGTGTCGTGGGCGGGGGGGTGACAGTCTAGTCAGCGATACCGTGATGGGGCCGAGGGATTGTGTCAGGGGCGCGGAAGCATTGGATGGGTATTACAGGCGTGGGCGGGGCGGGGCGGGGTGGGGCGGGGGGGGGCAGGAGAGTGGGAGGATAGAAGTAATGATATGAAGCAGAGAATGTTGAAGGGGTAAGGACAAGGAAGAAGAGGAGGTGAAGGAGGAAGAGGAGCAGGAGAGGAGGAAGAGGATGCAGGTGATGACTTGGAGAAGAGGAGGTTACATTGGTACAAGGGATGATGATGATGAAGAGGAGGAGGAAGAGAAGGAGGAAGAATAAGGAGAGGCGTAGACAGGGTGGGAGCAGGAGAGGAGGAGGAGAAGGAGGAGGAGGAGGAGGAGGAGGAGGAGGATATTTGTTGATAGGGATGCATATGAAGATTATGGGAAGAGGAGGTTGTAAGAGGGATTAGGATAGGAGGAGGAAGAGGAGGAGGGAAGAGAGGAACAGTGATGGAGGTACATGAAGAGAGAGATAGTAGAGAAGATGGTTAGAAACTGGAGAAGGTGGAGGAGGAGAGGAGGAGGAAGAAGAAGTAGAAGAAGAAGAAGAGTTGTATTATTGTGATGGAGGTGCAAGAAGAGAAGGTTGGAAGAAGAAAAGGGATAAGGATATTGAAAGAAGAAGAAGAAGGAGAAGAAGAAGAAGAAGAAGGAGAAGAAGAAGAAGAAGAAGAAGGGAAAGAAAGAGGGAAGAGAGAGAAATTATAAACTGGAAGGAGGGAAGGATGAGAAAAGGAAGGTAAAGAAGAGAGGATCTTGGAAGAGGAGAAGGAAGGGGTAGGGAGAAGGAGGAGGGAGGGGAGGAAAGGGGAGGGATTGGAGGGGAGGAAGGGGGGAAGTTTGTGTGTGGTAGTGTGGTGATAATTATTGCTTCATGAAGGAGGAGGAGGAGGAGGAGGATGAAGAAGAAGGGAAGGAGAGGAAAAAGAAGAAGAGGAAGAGGAGGAGGAGGAAGTATCTGAAATTAATGCATTATATTCGTATTTTACTTATGTTAAACTAGTATTTTTTTCCTTATGTGTGATGCAATTCCTTGTTGAATGTGAATTTCCCTTACTTCTCTTCTCTGTTTCCTTTTCTTCCTTCTATAATCGTTTTTTCCTCCCTCTGTTCCCTCTCCGTCTTCTCATTTTCATCCTTTTCCCTCCTTTCTCTCTTCTCTATTTTCCTGTTTCCTCCTTTGTTTCTCTATCTTTTCTCTTCTTTCCTCTTCTCTACTTTTCTCCTCTAGCTCGTTTTTTTCTCTTCTCACCCTTTCTACTTTCTCTCCTCTCTCTCCTCCTTCCTTTTTTTTTCCCTCGCCGTCCTTATTTCCTTTCCATTCTTCCCCTCTTCACATCCTTCCTTCCCCTTTTTGTTCCCTTGTTTCCTCTTTAGTTGCTTCCTTCCTCCCATCCCTCCCTCTCATCTCCTTTTCTATGCTTCCTTTTGTGTGGTCTCCCTTCCTTTCTTACTCTTCCTCTCCTACTTTCTCTTCAACTTTTCCCCCCTTCATCCAACATCTATCTTTCTCTTCCTCCCTCACCCTCCCTCACCCAGTTCCCTTCACCTTTCCCCTTCCCTCTATCATGTATCTTTCTCTCCATCCCTCTCTCTCCATCCCTCCATTCCCCTCCTTCCCTCGCTAACCATCCCTACTCACCATTCACCCTAACAACTGTAACCTTCTTTATTCCACATTCTCTTCCCGCTCCCTCCCCTTCCTCCTTTCCCGTCCCTTCCCGCTGCGCGTCTGGCCGGAAGCTGGTGCGCCGCGGGAGGACTAAAGTCTCGGGTATTTTAAAACCACAGGAAACAGAGGGTGTCATGGCGGCGTTCCTCAGGGTCCATCCTAAGCCGTACCGTGAGCCCTGGGATGGAAGCGGGGCGGCGAGGGGCGGCTTGGGGAGGGTAGGGATGGGGGAGTCAGGGTCGGGGGATGACATTTCACAGATGTGGTCGTAACTGAGAGTGAGGGAAAGTGATGGGGGGGAGGGGGGAGAGGTGGGTTGTTATGGGAGGGTATGGGTGAGAGGAGGGTATGGGAGGGTGAGAGGAGAACTGTTATGAGGGTATGGGGAGGGTATGGGGTTGGTGAGGGGAGGGGGAGAGGCATGCGAGGGGAAGGGGGAGAGGTGGGTCGTTATGGGAGGATGAGGGGAGGGGGAGGGGGAGGATATGGGATGAATAAGAAGAAAATTGGTGAAGGAAGCATTTGGTGAGAGAGAGAGAGAGAGAGAGAGAGAGAGAGAGAGAGAGAGAGAGAGAGAGAGAGAGAGAGAGAGAGAGAGAGAATAATGGGTGGACGGGGAGTAATCTTTAGTGTTACGGCTGTTTTACCTCCATGTGTTACTCTCTTGTTTATCAGGTTATTTTTACAACTCCTATTTTTTATACACAGTTTCTTATCTCGCCTCGTGTTTTCTATACGTGGTGGTTCACATCAGTGGTGTTTACTTACCTGTCTGTCTGTCTGTCTGTGTGTCTGTTGAGTCTCTTTGTAAGTACGTGTTCATGATTTTATAACTGATTTTTGGTTATTTCATTTCATAAATTATTTTTCTTTGTTTACTTAGTTTTATTATTTTCTTTTTTCATTTGGCGTCAACCGTTTTTTTTTTTTTTTTTCCGTGACTTTCTCATATTAATCTGTTGTTTATCTCATTATTCCGTCATTATATTTACAGTACGTTTCTTTCACTAACATCAATGCCATCTAATTTCATTGCTGTTCATTTCATCTTATCCTTCTTTTCTTAATAGCTCAGCATCCATCCCTCTTCCTCATTTCGCCCTTATTTCCACTATTGTTTATTTTCTCTCTCTCTCTCTCTCTCTCTCTCTCTCTCTCTCTCTCTCTCTCTCTCTCTCTCTCTCTCTCTCTCTCTCTCTCTCTCTCTCTCTCTCTCCAATATTTCACTTCTAATATCACTTATTTTTTCACCTTTCCTTATGAGTCTTTTTTCCTTCCATATTTCACTTTCACTGTTTATCTCATCTTTCTTTCCCCTTCCTTATTTCACCTTCCTTTCTCTCCATCCCTTTATTTACGTGACAGCTTGGAGAGGCAGACCACCCGAGGCCCACCAAGAATAGGAAAACCATGCGGCGCGTTTTCCCCAGCATCAGGAGAAAAGACCCGCGATGTGATGTTTCCTCAGCCCGTGGGGAATTCCGGAGAATGGCGCGCTGAGGGGGAGCGTCTCGGGGGAAGAAAACGTGTTGTGTATACATAGAAAACGTGTCCTAAGTAGGTTTGACAGGGTTCAAGACACGAGTAGGAATGAGAGGCTTGGGAGACGTGCATTGTTTGGGTAGAGAGAGAGAGAGAGAGAGAGAGAGAGAGAGAGAGAGAGAGAGAGAGAGAGAGAGAGAGAGAGTCATGTGGTACTAACAGATTATAAGAATTTTGGCCAAATGACTTGAATTCCTTCAAGAGGGTGGTTTCAAGACACTTATCCACCAATTTTTGACCACTGCTTTGACCCTTTTAGGGACTGGCATTTCAGTGGGCATTTTTTTTATTAGATTTTTGTTGCCCTTGGCCAGTATCCTTCCTACATAAAAAAAAAAAAAAAAAAAAAAAAAAAAATTGGATCGTGTCCTTAAAAAGTATCTTGTCTCGAATACTTTCAACAGGCTCTAGTAGAAGGTTATGTGGTTATCAAGTTTTTTTTTTTTCGCGATTCTAACGATAATCGATTTTTGCTCATTAATTGGAAAAAAAAAGCACGCATGAAACTTGATTAATTATCTCTGTGGCCTTTGAAAATAGTAGTTATGAGATGCAGAAATGCTTTTAAAATACTGGTTGATATGCTGTTGCTTATCGTATCTAAATGTTTCACTCACGGTTATAATATCAATGTTTTCCTCCATAACTAAAGACCTAATTCCATCTTATTTCCCAAGCTTCGTGCATTGAAAGTTCTAATTACAATCTTGCCTCGAGTCTCACTAATTACTGTGATGGGAGTGTCAGCAGGTTCAACTATATGGTGGCATGTCTCATCTGCGCGTCGCTTGCGTGTCTGTCTGATTGTCGTTTATTAGATAGGCGGGGTCGCGTGTGAACGAATGCTGGTTTTTGCCCAGAAACCCCGAACTGATTCACTGAGCAGGTCTGTATTCTGAAACGCTTCATTCTCTCACCAGGACTATTCTCAAAGGCCGCAGAGGTGACTAGTTGGGTTATCATGACTGCTCTTGGCGTTGGTGATGTAGAATCCTTGTTACACTGTCACTGGAATTGTGAGAACGTAATTAAAAACCAGTGACGTCTACTAGTATAATATAAGTAGTCGAGATAAGACGTTCATATGTTTGGGATGCTTGAGTAATGGAACTCAGTAATCAGCTCATAGATGCTGAGTCACTAGGGAGCGTTAAAATAAGATTACACAAATTAGACAGATTTTATGAATGGGGATGATAGGTAGAAATAAATAGGTAAATAAATGTTTAAGGACTGTCACGTGTAGGCCTGATGGCTTCTTGCAGCTTCCCTCACACACACACACACACACACATTAGCTACAGGCGACAACACTCATTCCGCCACACCCTCTCTTAACAAACGCACAAAAAAGGGAAGTAGGGAAGGGAAACGGAAGAAGGGCGCCGCTAAGCCTGTGCCGGGAGCGTGTCTGTGTCCTGCATGTGCCCTCATGAAGCTGCTGGGACTATCTGGGCCGCTGACGGTGTTATCCTCCTCTTGTGAGCAGGAGGTTTGCAAAGGATTGTGGGAAGGCAGGCAGGGTAGAAATGGAGGTGTAGGAGGAGGAGGGAAGGAGGGTGGCAGCGTAGGAATGGAAGAGCAGGAGGAGGAGGGGGAGGAGAATGAGAGTAGGTGATGCAAGGGAGAAATGAAAAAAAGGATGAAAAAGCAAAATAAAAAGGATGAGAGGGAGGAGGATGGGGGAGGACAAAAAGTGGAGACGGAGGGAGGGAGGGAGGGAGACTAAGAAAATGATGAGTTGGAAGGGAAGATGAAAAAAAAGTGACAAAAAGGCGTATAAAATAGAGAAAGTGATTAGGTCTCCATTTATCACCTGTAAAACACACCTGAGATGATGAATGGCATGCCTGTTCTTTTTTTACTATCACCCTGTTAATGACTCAGAGAAACTTAAACCTGACTTCCTGACTGACTGACTGACCGTGGCGATTTTGCGTGTAAACAAGACTCACACGCACGCACACAACGCAACATCTGACGTCACGAGGTAAACATTTGGTCCGTCAAGCTGGGTGAGTCAAGGCTAGGGAGGAGGAGGAGGAGGAAGAGGAGGAGGAGGAGGAGGAGGAGGAGGAGGAGGAGGAAGGCGGGAGGGATGTCAGTCCTATAAATACCTTAAGGAGGGAAAAGTATGAGAGAGAGAGAGAGAGAGAGAGAGAGAGAGAGAGAGAGAGAGAGAGAGAGAGAGAGAGAGAGAGAGAGAGAGAGTCTGAGAATAGCCTCAAAGAACCGTGTGAGTGATCGCGACACGACGAGTAGGTCATCGGCACACACACACACACACACACACACACACACACACACACACACACACACACACACACTCAGCACAATATATAGGTGAAAGAAAACAGTTGTAAAGAACATAAGAGCAGGAGGGGGCGTGCCCGGTCATTTTCCTAAGCATGATGTAATTTTCGTGTTCTTTGGGAAACTGCGGATTTTTGCCCGGAGGAAAAACGGGAAACGAGGAAATAAACTTCAGAAACATGCAAGAAAGGAGACAGTGAGGGACGGGAGAGGGAGAGGTAGGATAAGAATGGAGGGAATGGTAGGAGGGGGTAGGAATGGAGAGAGAGGGAGGGGTAAGGTAAGAATAGAGCAAGGATGGATGGATGTGGTGATGGTGGTGATGGTGGTGATGGTGGTGGTGATGGTGGTGGTGATGGCGGTGGTGATGGTGGGGTAAATGAGGGAAATGAGAAGGGAAGGGAAGGGAAGGGTAGGGAATATATGCAAATTTACTGTCATGTTAGATTGGAAATATCCGCTGGATTGTTACTAAGCGGTGTTGTTGTTGTTGTTGTTGTTGCTACTACTACTACTACTACTACTACTACTACTACTACTACTACTACCAAAACCACAACTACTACTCATATTCATGGCCTCCTTGTCTGTTCTTCTATTTCTTTCTACTATTATTCCTATTATTATTATCTTTTATTATTACCATCATCATCATTTCTTGTAATCTCACTGACCTTGTGGTTGTTCCTTGTACCGCTGCTGCCGGGGAAGAGGAAGGGGAGGAGCATTACCTAAGCTGTACCTACCTTGCATTTACTCCGCCCGTTACCTGGCTGACTCAAGGGAGGTCTGTACCTGGCGGTCTTTGCGGCACCAGCACACACTCACCCGCTGCTCAGGTCCCCACTTGTTGCCCTCGCTGCTGGAGGTCATGGAAGGCCACCCATCTACTTGATAACCGCTTTATTTCGCTGCGTTTCTCGCTCACTCAGTCACTCACTCGTACAGTCACTCAGTCACCGGCTCGTCATTTCACTCAATTATTTGCTCACTAACTCACTGACTCCTCTACTGACTCAATCACTAGCTTGTCCAATCTCTCATTCCCTCACTTCCACTGTCATTCGCTCACTCACTCATCCACTCACTCACTCAGTCACTGGCTTGTCCACTGGCCTATTCACTTGCTCACTCACTCGTTGGCTGAGTATTCACTAACTCAGTCATTCACTTACTAGACGAAGGCATCACTCACTCACTCGCTGGATGAAGGCATCATTCAATACACTCGCTCACTCACTCACTCGCGTCAGGGCCAAGGAGGAGCAGGAGTGATGCGGGCACACTCAACATTCCTTCTGGTCTTGTTGGAGGTTAACTGCTCTGTGGGTGACACTATTGCATTAGAACGTACCAGATGCATACTTGCTTGGCTCGGGCTGGCGCAAGGCAAGGAGACGCGCGGGGAAGGGAAGGGAAGGCAAAGGAAGGGAAAAGAGAGTATGTTTTATAACCATCTCTAGGATTCTGATAAGTGCTAGGAAGTGTCATCTTGTGGATAGATATTACATGCTTTTCCTTACGCCACTTGCTATCTGGTGTGGGGTTATTACACTAGATGCAGGGTGCTTCAATAAAATGAAAGCTTCAACAGGATTAGGTACGCAGCTCTAGAGGCGGATGAATACAATGAACAAGTTGCCATTTCATAAACTGACATTGTGGTCGCAATATCAGGATGTGAGTGTGGACTTCCGATGGGTGTTTAGCAAGGCACACCAGACCTTAAGACACTTAGCATACTTGTGTCACGTAAATGGTCACATAAAAAAGCAGGTCCTGATGTAGCTAACATTCTCGTACCATTACACGGAACAGTGATAATGAAAATCCTCCTAAGCCACGTGTACTCCAGTTTGGGAATCCCTCATCTGTTACATATGAGACATTCAAGATCCCCTGCCTGCTTCTGTATCTACCTATGACTGGAATTCTTTCAAAAGGGAGGTTTCAAGACACTTTTCCTTATAACTTTGGATAATCTTTTTAAATACTCTTTGGGGACCGGCACTTTCGGTGTGCCTTTTTTTTCAGGTTTTTTTGTTGCCCTAAACCACCTTTACCTTTACGAAAAATAGATAGATTCATTATACGTTCAGTAAAGACACATGCAGTTTGGTCAAGTATATGTCAACACCTGAGTCGACTTGCATTTTGGTCACATTTCTGCTTCGCGTTGCTCTGCGAGGCGTGACGAGGCTTCTGAACACGATGCTAATCTCCTAAAATTCTTCCAGTGAATGATTAGGGATCTGTGGGACCTACCTGCGTGTTAAGTTGGTCTTACAGGATTAGTGTGTCAAGATAATCTTTTCTTATCAAATGGATGTCTTTTTTTCATTTCAACGCCACCTGTACTACTTTGCATTATCGTACCGGAGTTCACTAAATATTTCCTGTAAGTGATACAATAGACTGAGGATCTGCATTGCTTGTTTTGTTACTCCAGAGATATTAGCATCAAGTTTTTCCTATCATTTCTATGTTATATTATTTTGCATCAGTGTAGCTCTTCAAATTCCTCCAGTAGGTGATTGGCTGAGGATCTGAATATTTCATGCGTCAGTCAAGAGAGATTAGTGTCAAGTTTTTCCTATCAACTCAGTATTATATTATTTTTTTATCAATGTCCTTCACTAAATTCCTCCAGCAAGTGATAGGCTGAAAATTTGCATGGGTGTTATTTTAGTGTTAGGTGATCAGCGTCAGAACAATCTATTTCTTATCAGTTCCTCGTGTACTACTCTGCATCGGCATGGATTCTGTGTAACTGAGAGGAACTGGTTTGCGTCTCTTATTTACTTCCCGCACGTCATAGTTTGTTATGCGAGTCTCAAAGGGCTGGGATGTAAAGGTAATATTTTTTAATTAACTCTACATGCATTACTTTGCACTTATTTGGTTTCTGTAACAGTGAGAGGCGCCTTTTGCTCTCTCTCTCTCTCTCTCTCTCTCTCTCTCTCTCTCTCTCTCTCTCTCTCTCTCTCTCTCTCTCTCTCTCTCTCTCTCTCTCTCTCTCTCTCTCTCTCTTTTCTGCACGTCATAGTTGTGTGTACCGAGGGTTGAGTTAAGTCTGGAGCATGAGGTGGCACGCGAGGCTATCAGTGTGTGTGTGTGTGTGTGTGTGTGTGTGTGTGTGTGTGTGTGTGTGTGTGTGTGTGTGGACGCGCGCCATTGCCGCTTCTGAATGTCATGGGCATGTCCTCTTTCTCACTAGAGCTGGAAGTATTTGCCAACACACACACACACACACACACACACACACACACACACACACACACAAAATACGACAAAATACACCCATTGATATTAAAACTTCCTGCAAGATGACATCCCTAACTTAATCCCCGCTTAGTTTAGACGCACCCAAGTGTTTAGACATGTCAGCTATCTGTGTGTGTCTGTGTAGAGGAGGTTTATCTTTATCATCCCCCCTCCCTCCCACCGCCTTGCCTGCCTGTGGTGTGGCCGTGAGGCGCGTATTGGTGTCATTAGGGTGAACAGGAAAGGCGGGCCACTTAAGGGAGTAAATTAGGTGAGAGGGAGAGAGGGAGAGAAGCGATGAAGTGCGAAGGGAACAGGGGAGAAGCAAGGGAGAGGGAGAGACGAATGAGGGTAAAAGTCAAGGTGAGGAGAAAGGGAAGGAAGGGGAAAGTGATAGACAGTAAAAGCGTAAGAGTAAAGAGATGATAAAGAGAGAGAAAAGAGGAATGTAGAAAGATGATGGATGCAAATAAGGGGTCATACAGATAATAGAGAGAGATAAAAAAAAAATAGAACAAAGGAAGAGAAAGTGATGATAGATGCAAATAAGAGGTAATAGAGAATAAAGTGAGAGGAGAAAGAGAAAAAAAAAGGAAGAGAAGGAGACAGTGGATACAAGCAAGAGATATGTAGAAGGTACAAAGCGAGACATGACGAAAGTGATTAATGGTGAAGGTGAACGAGTTGCGAAAATGAACCTAAAAATGAAGGAGGAAAACAAAGAAGAGGAGAAGGATAAGAAAGAGAAGGAGAAGGAGAAGGAGAAGGAGGAGGAGGAAAAGGACGTGCATGAGGAGGAGGAGGAGGAGGAGGAGGGGGAGGATCTACAGGTCATAGGAGAGAGGAATGCAGGGAGACGCGGAGATATGAAGGAGGGATGGAGGTAAAAATTATAGGTAGGAAGGGTAGTAGTAATGGACAACTAGGAAGAGGAGGAGGGAGAGAGAGAAGGAGGTGGTAGTACTGAAGGAGGCAGGGAGGGAGGGAGGGAGGGACATAGTGAAGGAATGACAAGTGGAGGAAGATGATAGGAAGGAAGGCTTGGAAGGAACTGAAAACAAGAGTGGTGGAGGAAAGGGAAAGCTGAAGGAATGAGGAGAGAAAGATTTTAGAAGCGAAGGAAGAACTGAAAGCAGGAATAGTGTAGGGAGTGAAGGAAGGTGGAGAAGGAGCGAGAAGTGAAAGGAGTAGGGAGTGGCAGAGATACAAGTTTTGGGAATGAAGGAGGGACTGAATACGGTAGGAGATGAGGAGTAAAGATGAGAAAAGTGAAGAAAGGAAGGAAGAGGAGTACAGAAGGAGCGGGGAGTGAAGGGAGTAGGGAGTGGCAGGGATAACAAGGTGCAGGATGCCACAGTCCACTCCACCCCGGGGCCGCGCAAGGTTGTCGACCCAGGAGAGGGTGGAGGGACGCCTGCTGCTGCTGGATGCTGGGACGCGCTGGGGACCCCGGGACATCCAGACCAGCCAGGGAGGGAGGGTGCACCGTCTCTCTCTCTCTCTCTCTCTCTCTCTCTCTCTCTCTCTCTCTCTCTCTCTCTCTCTCTCTCTCTCTCTCTGTAAAAATAAACTCGCGTAGGCGTTAACGAGAAGGAAGGAAAGGAAGAGATGGAGGGATGGAGGAAAGAGAGGTTATGCTATTGTGTCTTCCCTCCCTCTCTCCCTCTCCATTTCCACTTCCTTTATCTTGATCCTTCCAATTTACTGACCTCCCTATCTTTATCCTTCCCTTCAATGCCTCTCTCTCCCTCCTTCGCACGCTTTTTCACGGCCCAGCTCAGCGCTTACCTCCGCCAATCCAACACGGGAAACAAAACACGGCTCTGCAAAACAATCGCGGTGAATTCGAGGGAAAACAGAAAGGGGGTTTTGTGTACGCGGAGTGTTGCTGGAACGTGCTTTTTTTTTTTTTTTTTCTTTTTACGCTTGCGGTGGGTCAGTCAAGAGAATAAAAAGAAGGGGTTGATTGAGGAAAGGTCGGAATGTTGAAGCTCTCTTGAAAGTAAAAGGGATTTCGAAAGCAGAGATTAGTTTAGTTCCGGAGACGTGCCGTTACATTGAGGTTTTCTATTGTATGCTGTAGTTAATGGATATCTCTATTTATTTATTTGTCTATATATCTGTCTATTTATCTATTTATCTATCTAACTATCTATCTGTCTGTCTGTATTTATCTATCTAGTCTTTCATCCCGTCTGAATTAAGCTCGTGCTATCGTGTTCTTATATGGAGGCTGGTCTTCAGAACATTATAAGGTAGTTGACTTTATTTCGTCATTGTAATTTGACCTTGATAAAAATAATTAATGTTTCAAATGTTTTATTTTTCCTACTCCTGCTTTATCCAACTTGTCTCAAAATCGTGGACAATCTCGTACCATCCTTGCGTGTAACTTGTTCCAGGCGTCAGTTTAATTTGTTGACATTTTCGCATCCAGTTCTTTTCATTTTGTACTTTTGATTCCTTGTTCCTCCATCATCCTCGTCTATATTTTCTAATCATCTTACTGCTTTAGATAACACTATTAAAATTTCGCCTTTCTCTTCTCTCCTCCAGTGCTGTCAGTTTAGTGTGTGTGTGTGTGTGTGTGTGTGTGTGTGTGTGTGTGTGTGTGTGTGTGTGTAGGTCTTGGGTAGACAGGAAGGGTGGGGCGCTGCGTGTGAACATAAGGACAGTTTCTAAATGTACGAAAAAGAAAGAAAGAAAGAAAAGAAAAAAACTGGTCGACAGCCTTCAGGTATAGATAAACACACGGACACGGAGACACACCTGCTGCGCCCACCATGCCGCTACCCCTGCCCCCCAACCCTCCACATCCAAGCTCCTTAACTCCACCCTCCTTCCAGCCTTGTTGTTCCTTCGAGTGTGGTGGTAATGGTGGTGGTGCAGAGGGAGGGTAAAGAGGACAGTAGCCTCCATGATTTCTTTTTTCTTTGTGCTTCTTGGGGGTTTGTGGGTGAGGGGGAGAAATGACTTCACCGTGGTTTTGTTTTTATTTTCTTGATGTGGGTGTCTTGCCTGGCTAGCTGGGGGAGGAGGGAGAGGGGAAGCGCAGGGGAGGGGTGGGTAGCTTCTCTGTTCAGCTTTTTTTTTTATGTTGGTGTTTATCTTATGAGTTTTGCGTGTGTTTAGTGAGGTGGGAGAGGGGAGGCGAGGCGAGGCGAGGGGTATGTACGCGTTGAGTGTTGTGTTGTTGTTTTTGTTTTTGTTATTGTTGTTGTTGTCGTTTTTGCTGCTACTGCTGCTGCTGTTCTTTTACTGCAGTTGTTTATGTGCTTGTGTTGTTGTTATTGTTGTTGTTTTTGGGTGTGGTGATGGTGGTAGTGGTGGTGGTGGTGGTTGTGGCCTTCATAATGGTGGTAGTGGTGGTGGTGATGGTGGCTGAGGCCTTCATGGTAGTGGTGGCGGTGGTGGTGGTGGTGATGGTGGTCCCAGAAGTATAATGAGACAAGTCGCTCGTGTGTGTGTCAAGTGGAAAAATTGTGGGGCACTAACTTTTTTCTTTTTCTTCCTTCCACTGAGTGAAGCTTAATGGCGAGTCTCCCGTGTGTGTCTCCTGTGTGTGCCTTGATTCAGGCTTCACGAAATAATGAACACTGGATGAATACAAACTACCACTTTAGACTATTATAACATCAACTATCTTGTTACACTGAACAAAAAATAAAAAATAGAATCTGTTGAACTGTGAAAAAAATGGCGTTCAATAGTACAACAAAAAAAAAATAAATAGATAAATAAATAAAAGTATATATTATGTGCTTCTGCCTAAATTCCGTTAATATTTTCCCATCCTTATAATACGTACATTCACCACATCAAACCTTAACCTCCTCCCGCTCAACAATATTATGAAGAATAGATGAAACTTTAATATGTCGGACAAAAACTGGGATTCCCTGAGGAAGAACTGTAGGCGAAATGTATACAGTCTGTACATTTGCCTCGGCTTGAGTTTCCTTAGCATCATTCCCCTTCCCTGTGACACATACATTTACTGCATCAAGCCCGAACCTACTTCAATTCAATAATTTAATAAGAATAATAAAAATAAATAACTGTAATATATCAGACTAAAATTAGATTCTCTTAGGAAGAACTGGAGACGAAATGTAGACATCTGTTTCATATATTCCTTCTTACTATCATTCCCCTTCCCAATATTCACCGTATCAATTACTAACCTCCTGCCAGCGTCACTCCCCAGACGTTGTATTCACCGTCGCTTACTCCTACTTGCATTGTGTCCGCCCTTGACTGCGGCGAGGCCCTGGTGGTGCTGTGTGGCCGGTGGTTGGTGGCGCCTGGTGTAGCTTGCCCGCTGGCCACCTCAGTGTCACCGTCCCTACATTTCTCAAAGTAGCCTTCCCTAATGACGCCCACAGTTCAGAAACATAGGTAGAAACGGATATTTGATACCGTGTCTGAGTAAGAATGTCTTCTTTTTACGTACAGACGCCATTATTACTTTGAAGGCCGTGGGATATGTCGGAGTAAAGAGTGAAGGAGCCTTGAACGCAAACCTTGAGGAGCTAAAAATGAGTTATAATGTGTTCAAAATTGCTCTACGGCTTACCAAAGTGTTACATCCTTATTGTTGCGGACAACAACACATCCCTCGTCCTTACAGCCAGTATCGTGTTCCCCACCAACCCCCACCCACCACCACCACCACAGCAAGCAGGTAGCACCCTTGAACCTGTGCCAAAGGAGTGTATTTACCAAGTCCTGTCGCGTTGGCCAGAGGAAAGACTAACGTTAATCCATCGGGAATAGCGAGTGTTTTCCCCGCGAAAGCCCAACAGTAAACCTTGTAACTTGAAGCATCTGACACACTGGGCCATGTGCTCGGTAGGTTCTTTCCTTATCTAGCGGAGATCATTGCCTGTTGTGAACCTTACGGCCTCTGTGCACCTAACATGTCCCCAGCTCACCCACCCATACACACACACACACACACACACACACACACACACACACACACACACACACACACACACACACACACACACACACACACACCAGCGAAAGCATTAAGTTAAGATAAAAAGTATCGTGATTTTGTGAGTGGGAAGGATGCGAGTAAGGTGAAGGCGTAGAGCAGTAATAAGCAACACAGTGGCACAAAACATCACGGCGTTGCGTCACACTGCATGGTGGTGGTGGTGGTGGTGGTGAGTGGCGGGCGTGAGGAGCTGCCTGGGACACGCTTATGCTTCGCTGAGGACGCGGGACTTTCACAAACTGTACTGCTGAAGGTCCGATACGGGGTGCGTCTGCTATGCACGAGAGTGACGCTCAGAGAGAGAGAGAGAGAGAGAGAGAGAGAGAGAGAGAGAGAGAGAGAGAGAGAGAGAGAGAGTTGCCTAAATAGTGTGCACAGGGTTCGATCGTATCCTTGTTTGCATGTTTTCTCAGAGTCCTTACAAACAACACAAGGTCTTCTCAGTGTCGTGGCGCACCGGTAAAAACAAGGTCTATAGATACTTGGATTCTCTCACACACACACACACACACACACATACACACACACACTAGCATTGTATCTCATCAAATCACGCCTCCGTCTCATTAGTGTCTCCTGTGAACGAGACTGATTTCCGCCTATTAGTGCATTGTTTGGTTGACTGCATCCATCTCCCGATCCTTCGTGAATAGTTAGAGGCTTTAATATCCATCTTGAAGGGCACAGACTGGACGTGGAAGCTGGGCAGTGACTAGAAAAGGTATTACTTATCTTTCGTGCGTTTGGTGAATAATTAGACTTTTATTTGCATCTTGAAGGGCGCAGACGACGTGAAAGCTGGAAGTTGACTAGATAATATATTACGTATTTGTTCATCATTTACTAATTTTGTGATAAGTTTTACTCTTATACTAATACTCCTATATACTGATAGTTATCGAGTTTATAGTTATGCTTAGAGTCGGCAGGATAATGCAGACTGGTCGGGGAAGTGTTATGTATATTTGGCAGGATAATTACGAAACAATGTCTTATTTACGTGCAATTTGCCATTTGTTTTCTCGTTAGACTAAGAACTTATACTCTGACACTTATAGAGTTGGTCAATATTATATTTCATTCTTCGCCATCCCAGAACGAAAGCTATCATCCTTACCGCGAGACACAGCTTCTCCATTTACCTTCTCTTCCAATGCTTCGCTCGTATATCAAATTCGTTGCCCTTACTCTAATACTAAACTTCTTTCTTGCCCTCACCTCTGTACCTCACCCAAAAGACGGACATGGTAGGACGAAAATTACCCTCCCAATGCCTCACTCATGCCCTAGACACTTTCCCCTTACTGTAAGACAACGCCTCTTTACTCTCTTCTTCGTGCTTCACCCAGATGATAGGCATTGGGGCGCAGCCAGCGTAGCGCGTCTAGATAAGGGTCAGGGCAGCAGGCGAGGCGCGGAGTCACGGCGAGGTGATGATGGAGTCCTTGTCGGCATGTGGGCGGGCCGGGGCGGGGCGGGACGAGGCGTAGGGAAAGTGAGAGAGAGACGAGGGCTAGGGAGAGAGCGCGTTAAGTGTGTGTGTAGGCGTGGCGTGGATGTTTCGGCGTGTGGGCGCTGGTGGGCGTAAAGAAAGTGTGAGCATGGCATGTGGGCGTGAGGACCTGCGCCCGCCCCGCTGAGGGTTCATGCCAGGAGAAACTAACGGCGGGGAGATGGTGGTGGTGGTGGTAGTGGTGGTGGTGGGGGTACTGGTAGTGATGGTGGTAGTGGTGATGGTATTTGTATATGTGGCGGTGGTGAGAGAGAGAGAGAGAGAGAGAGAGAGAGAGAGAGAGAGAGGGGGGGGAGCAAATAAAGACATAATTATATATGCATACTTATTTACATACATACATGCATACACACATACATACATACATACATACATACATACATACATACAAGTACAGACAAAGAAAGAAACACGGGCGCACTGAAGCACTCACCCATTCCTCCATATATACGTACTTACGAACATAACGGACAAACAAGCAGACAGACAAACAGACAAACAAATGGAATCCCACACTTTCACAATCGTCACACTTTTTCCTCGCTGTAACAATCGTGGCGTAACCAAAGAGCAGCGCATAGCCTGACGCTGTGTGCTGCGGTGCGTGACAGGCCCTCCCTCCCTCCCCCTCAGCAGTGACAGAGGCTGGCGTGTCACGTGGCCTCGGGAGGGGGTGGTGACGTCAAGAAGGAAACGTTGTGACTCACCGCTGATGACTTCATGCACCCCCCCACCTTTTTTTATTTACTTACTATTTTTTTTTTATTTCCCTGTTTCCTCCTCCATTCAGCAACGTGTGTGACTCATGACGGTGCGCTAGGACTGCCTCAGGAACAGTGTCGCTTTGAACATCGTAGCACTAACTCATGAATTCCTGAAGGTGATCGTTCCTTGCTGACTGTACGTGGGAGAAAAACGTTTACTTGATAATCTGCATCTTATCGCATTGGTTCCCACATATGACATCATCCTCGCCCTTGTCTGACAGCTGGTGAGAGAGAGTTATTATCTATGTAGCCCTTGATAGTCTGAACCTTAATCTGCAGTAGTCTTCACCTATTACACCCTCATCTTCCCATGTCTCACAGCTCTGGTTAACCCTTTGACTGCTGTTTAGTACATCCTTCCTTAATTATTAATCACTCTGAGACATCTTTACTCGTTCTACAGCCACCGCTAATTTCCAAACTGCGTAGAAATTACAAAATCTATTCTTTTTAATCCCATTCCTTCTTGTAAAGGAGTACAAAGATTTCATGCTTTACTTCTGGTGTTGTTAATTGTCTCGTATCGCAGTGAAAGGGAGTTATGATTTGTATAACCATTGATAATTTAAACCTCAACTGGCGTTAGTCCTTACACATCACACCCGCGTCATCGTCTCTCTTGTCCCAACACTCTGGTTAAGAAGTACCATGATATCTGTAACCCTTGACAGTCTGAACCTCATCGCCTTGCTCTTTCCCTTTGTCTTAAAACTCATAGGTAAAGAGAGATATGATGTGTATAAGAAGTTCGTTTGCTTGGTCCTCAAACATCACACCCGCGTCATTTTCCCTTTGTCTCAGAAATAAGGCTAAGAAGAGCTATGATTTGTGTAGCCCTGTAACACCTCCTCCCCTGCGCCCCGTCCCCGCCCGCCCCGGAGTGACTCATAGCAATTACTGCGGTTAGTTCTTCGGGTCCACGTGTCCGCTAAATTGTCACACTGAAACCGAGTCTCCGCGTAGACGACACGGGAAATGTCTTGTTTGTCTGCCACTCACGTCACCTTGGGCAGAAACATTTTGTACTATTTTGCCGCGTTGACAAGTTTAGAGAGGTATGGGAAGGGATGCATGGATGGGAAATAGAGCGACCCCTTCCTTTCTTTCTTCCCTTCCTTTCCCAGATCATTTCCTCCTTTCCCCTATTTCCTCCCACTGCCGCCTGCCTCCCGTCACGACTTGAAAGGCCTGCAGTGTAGTGGAGTGGGTGACGCGCCGATCTCACTGGTGTAGCTTAAATATAGTGAATGATAGACACACACACACACACACACACACACACGCTGTCACTAGCTTTATGTAATATCCTTTTCTAATAAATTCATTGATAAAAATAGGAGAGAGAGAGAGAGAGAGAGAGAGAGAGAGAGAGAGAGAGAGAGAGAGAGAGAGAGAGAGAGAGAGAGCGTATACTGTATGTTTGAGCTGGGTTATATGTCTGGTCTGCGGTGTCTGGAAGATCTGGAAGATCGCTGAATCGCTCGCTGTAAAGAAAGCAAAGTGCTGTAGTAAAATGATAAGCTTGAAGATCATACGACGTCCTGATTGTTCGTTGTTCATGTTGACCCGTCGCGTTGTGGTGGTGGTGGTGGTGGCGCGGTGACTCAGATGGTGTGCAGGTGGACACTTATTTATAATCCTGTGATGTCGGCAGGTTGTGGCGGTGTTAGTGTTAGTGTGTTCTTTTCACCAAACTTTTTTCTTCATCATGGATCACCTTTCGCCAACCTGATGATGCCTTTGTGCTGCTCAGGCGTCTGTGTCACAGCTGCTGCTCCTGCCCTGCCCGTCTTTGTGAAGCCGCCGTCACAGGAGCCACCTGGTTTCTTTTTCAGCACTACATTACCATAGCCCTTGCTCCCTCTTCCCCATCCTCCCCTGTTGTAGCCTTTGGTCCCTTCTCAATTTATTCAGACCCGTTCCTGCGTCAGGCCTCTGTGACTCACTGACTCATTGACTCACTGACTCCCGTTGCTAACATTCACTAACTCAGGCTTCATCTTCCAGGCTTGTCCTCCTCCCCGGGCATCATGTCGTCCACGCTGCCGCGCACCCGCAGCGTGAGCGCCGCCTCCACCTCCTCTTCGGGTAGCAAGGTGAGTCAGGCTGTTGCGGCGACCGAGAGGGAGTTATACTGTCCGTGTTTAGTCCTCAGGGAGGCTCTGTAACAATGTCCAGCTGACGCTTCTTGGTGGCCGCTCAGGGCGTTACAGATTCAAGGTCACGCCACATTTCCTGGCCACATAACTCAAATAGTTCCTCCACGCAGAAGTTTCTTTTCTTCTTGTTTTCCTTCCTCACCCGTCCCCGTTTTCCCTCCCGGCGCAGCAGGACCGGATTCGTCCCGTGTCCGTGTGTGACACCTCGTGGTCCAGGATGACCGGCCAGGAGCTCCGGCAGCAGCACCTGGTGAGGACGCCGTCACAGGCCAACAACCTGTGCACCACCGTTCCGCAGAACCTCGTTGTGCAGAACCTGGGCGGCCGCCACACGCCCACCAGGAGCAGCCTCAGACACTCCCGCATGATCGTGCTCTCCAAGAACGGCAAAGGTGAGCACGAGCCCGCGCCGATCCATCTGGGACAAGGCTGGTGGGAGGGGAACTTTTTCTCATGATCTTTTTGTTGTGCATTATTATCTTGTGCTTTATTATCTGCTGTATTCTTATTGTTTTTTTTTTTTTTTTTTTTATCGTGATATACCCTGTTGTCCTTGTAATGTTTTGTCTGCATAATGTCGCAATTCACACCGCTCTACTCCATGCCACTCGACAAAGGCTTGAGTCTCGTGGTGGTGGTGCAGGACTGCTGGAGTAGGATTGGAGCTCTCGCACGTTCTGAAGTCATGTGTGTGTTTGAAAAGAGGGCGACGTGATGTCACTGGTACGACGTGAGTTCTCATTCTTCCTGCACGAGTAATAATGCCAGGAAGTGAGTCGTCAGATTTGAGGAGATACTGGCGCTGGGACCCTTCACGCTCGGGCCAGGCACTAGAGTGTTCTGTGGCCAATGAAGGAGATTGCATCGCGAATAGGGCATTACGTGAGGCAGCAGCGCGGTGCCACCATCTCTCAAACTCCCGCCGCCGACAGGCTCCCCGCTGGCCGCAGACCGCCGATACGTCAGACGAACCGAGATTATTGTGGCAGGAAGAGACCGCAGGGTTTTACATAGTACTCTGCTCCCTCTCTCTCTCTCTCTCTCTCTGTCTCTCTCTCTCTCTCTCTCTCTCTCTCTCTCTCTCTCTCTCTCTCTCTCTCTCTCTCTCTCTCGGAACAACCAGTCTTATTCACAAACCTGTAACAATTTGTGAATAAAAACATTCTGTCAGTCAGTCTCTCTCTCTCTCTCTCTCTCTCTCTCTCTCTCTCTCTCTCTCTCTCTCTCTCTCTCTCTCTCTCTCTCTCTCTCTCTCTCCTCCTCCTCCCCCTCCTCCTCCTCCTCCTCCTCCTCCTTACACACACACATAACCCCGGTGGTCATGTGGGGGCCAGCAGCTGATAGGGACTGATGAGGGGAAGGTCTTGGGCAGGCCAGAGGAAGGCCGCCCCAAGCCAGCCGATCCCAGCCGCTGCATCACTCATCACGTCTCGTTTCCAGATAGCAATCGACGCCGCGGCCCGGCATCACCTCGCCTGTGCCGCACGCCGACACTCGACACTCCCGGTAGACAACAGCCTCTTCCTCTTCCTTCTCCTCCTCCTCCTCCTCTTCCTCCTCCTCAATGAATATCAATCTTTTTTCTTTCTCTCTCTCTCTCCCTTTTAATATGCTAGGTGTGTGTGTGTGTGTGTGTGTGTGTGTGTGTGTGATTATGCGTCGTTCCCCTGCATCCCTGAGGCTGTTCTCATATTTTTTTACGAGCATGAATGGGTCTTAAAGATAAATATTGAGTGCTGTGGCTGCAGGATTCGAACCAACCCGCTTCCCCAGCCACCATCAACGCTAAGCTATTAATTCACCGATGCTCAGAATTACTGCCTTAAGCACCGATTTCCGGCGTTGTAGCTTCAAATTGATTGTTCTAGTCCTGGTGTGGTGGTGCTGGTGGTGGTGGTGCTCTTGTTCCCAGGCAGGGCCAAGGTGGCCGGACTAGATGCCGTGTGCTCATGGCTGTCCAGGTGATGTCAATTTACGGCGTGTCGCTGCTGTAGAGGTGGTGGTGGTGGCATCAGAGGTTGTTGTGGGGACTTTGCGAGGAATGGTGGTGATCCCTGTGACGGTAATGGTGGTGGTGGAGGTGGATGCCCCACGGCGCCAGATGTCTGGGCTTCACCAACCTGCCACAGAGCCACGTCCCCTCAGCGGTCTCTCCCTCTGATCCTCGTCCCGCTAGCCAATTAACACGCCACCGCCGACCCCTCCATCCTTCCACCCCTCCTCTTTTGCCCTCCAACCCTCCACCGCCTCGCTCCTACGCTCCTTCCACTCCTCCGCCCCTCTGCCCCTTCGCCCTCCACCGCTGGCTCATTGCTGGTCTATCTCCTTCCAATCTTGCTCCCTGGAGGTAGATTATCCCCAAGAGCCGACACCCAGCACAGTGCCGAGAAACGCAACACTGCCCTGCCCTGCTTCGCCTCCCCCGCACCCTGTCCCCAGGAGCGGCGTGTGCTGGGCCATCGCTTCCTGATCCTTTGTGTGGCGAGATGTTGGGAAACTCGTATATCTTGATCTGGCGAGTCTTTTGTCGTCTTGATGGCTGTGTTGGATCAAAGCTGGGAAGCAAGTGCGCATCACTAACGCCGCACCTCTTGACACAGATCTCTTTGTTATGAGTGCATGTCGCTTCTCACGACCCGCCTTTCTGGCTGGGAGTGAATGCGTCAGCGTGACCCCGTGCTGACGAGGCAGGCGAGGCAGGCGCGAGGCAGTAACACTGGTGGTGGTGACGCCCGTCCCTTGGCGAGGGTCATGGCCGAGCGTCGCCACCCGCTGACCGGAACAGTGCCACTCCCACACACCTCCACCCATGCAGGATGTGGCACGTTGAGGGGACCAGGATCTTCGGGACGTTTTGTAGACAGGGCGAGTGTGGAGGTGAAATGTAACCCTAGGAGAGGTGGTGGTGGTGGCAGGGAGGGGAGGCGCCTGTGGTCAGGAGGCTGCGTGTCAGCCACAAGAACAAGATTAATTATTTTCCTGAATGCTTTCCTGGCAGTCTGTATATCACAGACATTAAACTGGTCATGCGGCGCACCTCGCCACCGTGAATGCGGCGAGGTGACGGATGAGCCACTAACCTGATTATTGCTGTTTGGTGGAAGTTGTTGTGTCGGGAATAATGGGCGGCAGGTGGCGGTAGGTGGCGCAGGCCTGGCCGGGAGGATGCTTGTAATGGGTCGCTTCCGTCTTTCTCGGCACGGGACTCACGTGCTCACAGCACAGATGTATGGAGCTAAAGACGCGTTCCCGCCGGAGGCTGCGCTACGCCCTCGGGGCGGAGTGAGCGGCGGCCTGGGCAACGATGACTGACGTGACGTGACCTGCCGGGCAGCGGGAGCCCCTCTGGCTGTGCCCTGCAGCAGGAGTCTGACAGGAAGTCTTTCTGTCAAGATTCCCTCCATGCCAGACACTGCATGTTTTCCCTTGAAGCGGAAACTGAAAACACAGACACAGTTATTTAGTAAAGACAGAGTCTGCAACCAAGACTTTACTTTTTCAGTCGATCTCTCACGCCTCGGCCTCACCACGCTGAAATGAGGAGGCGGCGGCGCCTCTTCGCCAGACAGGCCTGTCACTCGCCTCTCCGCCCAGGCCACTGCGTCCACCACTCGCAGGAGATTAAAGTATGGTGATGATCCAGCCCTCAAGGACACCGCCCATCCACAGCCCGTCACCTCCTAGGGACAGAATGGACAGATCAAGTCATACTGGCGGAGGTGCACGCGGTTCTGCCATATCGAACCCTTTTTATCTCTCCTTCCCTCAGCAGAGAACCACTGACTCGCCGTGATACGAACTAAATTACCAGCCGCCCTCCATTACGCCTCGTGCCTCCCGCCCTCCCCGCGGGGCAGAGCCTCACTCCTCCCGCCCAGACCGGCCGCCGCGCCCACTCACATTTCCCACCTCGCTCCTCTCTCTCTCTCTCTCTCTCTCTCTCTCTCTCTCTCTCTCTCTCTCTCTCTCTCTCCATATTTATCTCTGGGCGCGTCAGCGCGTTCTGCCACCTCACACCTGTGTGTGTGTGTGTGTGTGTGTGTGTGTGTGTGTGTGTGTGTGTGTGTGTGTGTGTGTGTGTGTGTGTGTACGTGCGCACGCAAGAGGTGACGAAGCATTTACTCCGATATTATACGTCTACGCATACGTTTCATAACGATATGCGAAGAAAAAATATAGGATTGTATACAACTACATGCGTGTATACCATTGAGAGGGAGATTGCTTACCACTGAAGCTACGGTTGCGTCAAGAGTGAAGTAAACTAGAGTACTTGTAAGTGCTTTGATGAATTCGGTCTTAGTTTGTGCACATATTACCGATGAGAATACAAAGTATATAATCTATTTACTGTCACCTTATTGGCAAGTTAAAGCCATCAACTTACTCGTATACGAATATGAATCTTCCAGAGTCTACAAGTAAAAAAGGATAAAACAATGCCTTCTCTCTTTCACCCCCTTTACTGTTTCACTCTGGAACTCTCTGCCTCCGTCTGCATTCCCGCCCTCCTACGACTTGACCTTGTTTGAGAGACGAGTGTCAAGGCATCCACAAACCTGATTTGGTTCATCTTTAGTGTTCACTTTATTTTATGGAAGAGACTGTCAGCGGGACTTTTTTACCCTTGGGTCTTCCTCCTTTGTGTGTGTGTGTGTGTGTGTGTGTGCATATATATATATATATATATATATATATATATATATATATATATATATATATATATATATATATATATATATATATATATATATATATATATATATATATATATATATATATATATATATATATATATATATATATATATATATATATAGTATATATATATATATATATATATATATATATATATATATATATATATATATATATATATATATATATATATATATATATATATATATATATATATATATATATATATATATATATATATATATATATATATATATATATATATATACTTTTTTACCCTTGGGTCTTCCTCCTTTGTGTGTGTGTGTGTGCGTGTGTGTGTGTGCATATATATATATATATATATATATATATATATATATATATATATATATATATATATATTATGTATGTATATATATATATATATATATATATATATATATATATATATATATATATATATATATATATATATATATATATATATATATATATATATATATATATATATATATATATATATATATATATATATATAAGGGAGTATTGCTGATTTGGGATCGAGAGTTGAAAGCCAAAGAACATTGAAAAAATAAGGGAATATGCAAGAAGCTGTCAGGCGTACACGTGGCAGTCCTTGCATAACACAGACCTGCCTATTTAATTTATCATTCCCATCGATAAATTTCTCTAATCTTTCAAAACTCCCGGATGCCTCGGCACTAACAACCTGAATACTGAGTCTATACCATTCATTTACCACTCTGTTTGGACTCGGTTCCCTCCCATCTCCTTAAGTACAACTTTACTAACCTTGAACCCATTATTTCTTGTCCTATCCTAATTACTGATTCTTAAAACTTTGCTTATGTCATCCTTGTTGTATCCCCTGTACTATTTAAACAATCAGATCCCCTCTTACCATACGCCTCGCTGAGATACACTCCTAAATAAGACAGCAGGAGTATAGAGAGGCAGGAGGCAAACCGGACGTGGTAGCTTATAGACGACTGAACACAGCAATCCCGTGGGTCTGGAAATTGTACGTTGGGGTTAACAAAGTGACACATGTTTAGTTGCGTCACTCGGAGGCGAAGTCTTGTTGTGCCGGAGCTTAATAATGGTGCACGTGCGCCCTTGATAATGGTGTGTGGTCCCGTAACTATGGTGTGCGGCCCTTTAATAGCAGGTTGTGGTCTTTTTATAACGGTACGGCGACTGGATGTGTGGTCATTTTCATTTTGGTCTTTTCTTCCTCTCAGATATAATTAGCGTCTTTTCCTCAAATCTGCAATGAGTGTGATGGTGGTTGTCACTCTGATGGCTTAATTAGTAGTTTGCTGCTTCACATTCTTTACACGCACTAAAGCTTTGTCTGAACAATTGTTTGATTGCCTTTCTAATCTTGTATTTTTGGTAGTTTTTCAAATCCGTATTTGCACACTGGTGGGACTGTTTTTTTTTTTTTTTTAGGGAGACGGGCCAAGGAAAAATTAAAAATAAAAAAAAATGAAAAAACGTGCTCATGTTGCCGCTTCCCCCCCAAAAAAAACAAATAGGTAAAAGCTCTAAAAGAAAGGCTTATTTACTCCCTGAAATGTCTTGATACTCCTCTTTTAAACGGTTCAAGTCGTAGACAGGGGTCTGTATCAATTCTGTCTCCCTTGATGTCCTCCAGTAGAATCTCATAAGGTCACTCCGTTTACATCAATGGGGATTTTTTTTTTTTTTCCTTCTTATTCATGGCAAAGTGAGAGATCGCAGATTATAAAACGAAGCTTAGAAAATTAATGCCGTCTCCAAAAGGGACAGTTTGCTATCACACCACCGAAAAAGATATGCCAAAAAAAAACACAGTAAAACACAAGTGCCGCTCCAACAGAGACTGTGTAGAATCAGAGCACCTAAAAGATACGACAAACTAACTGTAGAAAATAAATTCCGCTGCAAAACGGACAGTATAGTATAAGAACACAAGATATGACAAAACAAACCATAGAAAACGAGCAACGCCCTAAAAGAGACAGTATATCAGAACGTCAAAAAGAGCAAGGCCGTTTGAGTTCCAGGGCGCCCCGATCCCCGTCTCGTGACGAAATCCGCGGAGGCAGTAACGGGCACTCGGTCACCACTAATTCAGGGAAGGACGACGAGCTGGAGACCTCTTAATGAAGCTAAATGAAGACTAATACTGCGGGTAAATGGAATAAAGCATATTTTAATTGACACTGAAACTAAGGGATAAGGGCGTTGTGGGTTGCGGGTGAGGGAGGGTGCGACGGGCCAAGGTTAAGGGGCGAGGGAGTTGATTGATGGATTAAAACGCACCGTAACAGCAAGGGTTAGGAGGATGTGAGGTAAGAGATGAAGGGTGAGTGGGCTGTGGGTGTGAGGCGATGTGAGTCAAGGGATTAGTGAGGGATGAGGAGGCTGTGTGTGAACTTGGGGTCTATGGTGTGAAGGGACAAGGATGGCGTGAGAGGGACGCGAGCAATGGGGTAGGAGTGTTGAGTGGGATATGAGTGAGGAGGGGTGAGGAGGTGTTTGGGTGCCGTGATGAAGGTAGTGAGCAGGGAAGGCAAGGGCAGGGAAGGGTAGGCTGGCAGGGAGGGGATGAGTCAGGGCCGGGATTCATCTCACGGTGGCGGTGGGGGCAACAAGGACCTCCAGGCGACTCCAGGAAGCAACCCGCGTGCGTCTCAACCCACTGTGTCCCTCCCTGCAGCCTCTCCCCACTCCCTCCCAGTCCGCTGCCAAGCACCCCCAGTCCTTGTCCTGTGACGGGACCATGGTGTGGCGGGGCTTGGGAGTCTCAGGCAGGGTGGTGTGGCCAGCGGGAGTGGCTCAGGGTCAGGGAGCGGTGCTGAGGCCGAAGCCAGGCGCGGAGGACGGAGTCTCCTAAGGGCAGCAAGACGCGCCCCGCATACTGATCAGCTGTTGGCGGTCGGCTTGGCTCTGTAACATCTCTGATACATTTATACTTGCAGAGGCTCGCAATACCCTTGTGCCCAGCGCACCTCGCCGTACCCTGGCCTGCCTGCACCGTGCCTTACCCGCTACCTTGCCTCCTACCACCCCGTTTCCCTTCTCGTTCCGAAAGTCGTGGCGGTGCTGGCGATGAGGCCGCACTCTGCCCCGGGCTGACCTGGACCCTCGTGTGTTGACTCGGCCGTGGAGGAGGCTGGGCTGGCAGGTGGTTGTCACGTGGGGCGTGGTGTGTAACACTTGTGTTTGCTGTGTACACAATTCTCTCGTAGTGCACACAACTCAGCTGCAGTGTACACAGCTTTACAACAGTAGGCTTAGACAACTCAGCTGCTGCCGTGTGTACACACTCACTTAGGGAATACACACTATCTGAATCCACATTTAGCGGGCGTGTGATGGTGTCAGTGGAGGGTTCCTGCCTGTATTACGGTGGTTGTGGTGATGGTGATGATGGTGATGGTGGTCAGAGGGACAGGAACGAGAGAGGAAGGCTGGAATAGTGGTGACTGTGGTGACCCACAACCCACAGTGCCTCGTGAGGAGTCTCGTGTCGGGTTGCAGTCAGAGGTCGCAGTTTTAATTACGTTTGTGGCTTGCCTTCTGACCTCAGGCACAGGTGACTTGACGGTGGACCCGCAGCCCGCCACCCACTCCTCCACAGGCAGCTTGGCTAGGAGGTCCTCCCCGCTACTTTACCGCGGCACAGCCTTCTCCTGACACATTCGTCTTTGCCAAGACACGATTCTCTTCACAGGCACTAAGTTCCTTACACGCATTCATCCTTTCAGGCCCTCATTCAGCGTTTATCTCAGCTCCTCACCGCCGTTTACAAGACAGTATTCCAGAGGGCGGTTAAGGCGTCATGATCCTGGTTAACACTAACATGGATTTGATGGACGTAATAGGGATGAAGTAGAAAGTTTTGTGCAGCAGTGTAGGAGGAACGGGCCGGCGGGTGAGTCATTCACTTAGCATCTTGAGAAGAGCACTAAACGTGAAAACTGTGGTATAGAAGACAATAAGAAAAAGCGGCGCTGGTGACGGTGAAGAACTGAAGACTGTCAGCGAAAGGAAGGAAATTGATGAGACGAATAGCTCGTGTCTGTACCCTATTTGGAAGGCCTGCTCCCTTCCTCTTCGCCTTCCCCTCCCACCCACACACAGCACATATATAAGAAGCGTACTCCAAACTTGGTGGAAGAGGCCCCTGCGAAGAGTCACATTTGGGAGACAAAAAAAATTGGCGTAGACAACACAGGAATTTAACTTCATAGATCCAAATTTAGCAAAAGTAGAGATTCGAGATTCCTTATTAAGATTCTTAGTGAAAGACAACCAAGGAATGATCAGTGAAGATCAAATAGTTGAATGTTCTCAGAATGGTTTGTGGAATACTGTGTTGATACAAAAATTTATTGTTTGAAACCATGAGAACCTCGAGATCTTAAAAATGAAAAAAAAAAAAAAAATTAATGAAGGAATCAGTCCCTTGCTATTCTAGAGTTATTTAGTTCCCGCAGAGAAGGTCGTGTGTTTAATTATACTGAGAAAGGTAGCACGAAAGTGAGGTCGCTCATGAATAATACAGACAAGAATAAAAAGGGAATTAATTAAGAGATTGGGTAACAAGATAGAAACCTGTAGAACCCCAGTGTCTGTAGGCTTATGAGAGCGACCATCTACCACGAAGGGAAATAGATACGCCTGAGACGAAACGTGATAACAAGTATAGAGTGAGGAGGGATAATTATATATTATTGTTGGAGGAGAAACGGACACTTAGAGAAGGAACAGACACTGGACGAGGTTGGCAGGCAGTATGGTAATAAAACAGACAGTACAGTAGGATATGTCAGCGCAGAGAGTAAAGTATACGAGTAGAGTGAGGAGGAATAATGGTATAAATATTGTTGGAGAAGAAACAGAAACTGGACGCGGTTAGGAGGCAGTCTGGCAATCAAACAGAGGCAGAACAGTAGGTTGCCAGGGCAGTCATGGACCATTGTGACTCGATTAGCAGTGGTCCGTTCTGCAGCAGTAGGCGGGATGCGACCAAAGTGGATGAAAGGCAATGTTTCGAACTTGTGCAGGGCTGAAGCGAGATCTCGGGCACAAGCTCGAACCACGCCCGCAAAGAACAAGTGAGCGGTTACACTTTTACAGTCAAATAATAATGCCTAACTTAACCAAACTGTGTAATCTGAAGCAAAATGGTTTGGCAAGTGAAGGTTTGTGCGAGAGACTAATATCAGGCTGTAGATGGCATAAGATAACAGCCAGAGAGAGAGAGAGAGAGAGAGAGAGAGAGAGAGAGAGAGAGATGTAACTCGAGAGGATAAGTAGTAATTAATCGAATTTCTCCAGAATGTTTTCCTTGTTGGGTAAAAACAGCAATATTAGAAATGATGCTCCTCACGCTCCACCACCACCACCAAGGAACATGAACGAAGAACAAACTAAACAGTAGCTAGCAGACCTTTTAATCCTTACGAGGCTGTTTGTGATCGTCTAGTACACTATCTGATCTTTCACCATCATCACCACCACCACCACCGCCACTGCCAGTACTGCAACCATCTCCTTTACCTTGGCTTCAGTTTCCACACACACACACACACACACAGCACCTGAAAGCCTTGGTGGAGTGACGTCATTGTGCATTCCGTGATGATGACAACAGCTGATCAGACGAGAGCGGAAGTGACTCGTGCCTTTCCCCCCCCAGGCAGTCTCGCTCCCTCACGCCCCTGACCCCGACCGTGGCATTCCAGCGTCCGGCTTGATGCGGTGTGCGGGGCGGCGAGATGTGGGCTGCGTCAGGGGGCGGGGCGTTAATTGTGGCCCGGGGAAGGATACGAGGTCTGAGCAGAGGAGGAGACGGTGCGGGCCGGATGTGACTCCCTCCATTTGTCTGATGGCAGTGGTGGGCTGGGCTTGGTGCTTGGGTGGATGGGTCGCGTACTCTCACACACACACACAGCAAGAGCCATCATCCCTCGGCCAAAACCCAGCCCGAGGGAAGTTGCTCCGGGCAGTGAAGCGAGGAAGGCAAAGAGGGAGGGACTGTAATACCAACCACCGGCACACAAGAAGTAGCGGGCGAGGCGGCTTCATCCTCCTCTCTTCCTCTCCTCTTCTTGACCCTTAATAGGCATATCTTGCTCTGTGCCGGGCCCTTTTACGGACAACTCTAGCATATAATACCCGTGGGACCTGCTAAGGCTGGGAGAGAAATGTATTATGCAGTATATATTACCGCACACCCATAACAGGACACAGGTCAAGCAGATAATACGATCGGGGTGCCTCATCTGATCAAATTGAGGCGGGTACCTTTTATCCTTTTCTTCTCGAGTCTCACCAAGTCGTATCTTACAGCAGCAGTACGTGACCGGCGGTGGGCCCCCAATAGCCTTGGTCGTGCGGGCGTGCTGGTGGTGACGGCGCAGATCCTGGTGGGCGTGATGGGCGTGACGCTGGCGGCCTGGTTCTTGATGTGGGCGCCCATTCTCAAGTTCAGAGAGGTCCCCCACTATGCAGGCGTCCCGGTAAGCTGCCGCCGCTTTTGGTGTGTGGAAGAGTAAGGCTGAATCACGCACACGAGAGAGAGAGAGAGAGAGAGAGAGAGAGAGAGAGAGAGTCTTAATTTTTGATAGGTTAAGTTAGATTCGCGTCGCCAGGTGTGAGAGACAGCCTGATTAGTTACAGTGTAGAGAGGGAGAGAGACAAAACAAAACAAAGCAGGTGACTTGAAGACAGGTAAAGGGAAAAATAGATGAAGCAGTAAAAGGAACGCGCCTTGCATGCATTTCCTGACCCCTTTCCGCTGCGGGCTCCAGGTCACGCCATCCTCCTCCTCCTCCTCCTCCTCCTCCTCCTCTCCTCTTTGTATTTTTTTCCTTTGTATTCCTATATAATTATGTATTTCTCTCTCCTCCTCATCCTCCCCTTCTTTTTATATTTATTTTTCATTTGTATACTTGTGTGATTCTATATTTCCTTCCTCCTCTTCCTCCTCCTCCTCCTCCTCCTCCTCCTCCTCCTCCTCCTCCTCCTCTTTCTCTTCTTCCTATTTATATTTGTTCTTCCTGAGTATTCCTATGTAATCATTCTAATGTTCCTTTGTATTCCTATGTAATTCTGTTTCCAGATTCTATATTTCCCTTCTCCTTTTCCTCCTCCTCTTTCTCTTCCTCCTCGTTATATTTGTTCTTCCTGTGTATTCCTATGTAATCTAATGTTCCTTTGTATTCCTATGTAATTCTGTTTCCCTCCTCCTCCTCCTCCTCCTCCTCTTCCTTTACCGCGCCTCACGCAACACCAACAGCATACTAAGCTCCTGAAACACTCCTGAAACACTCGACGTCTCAGACACACTCAGCACTCAGCACAACACACACGCATCACCAGTAATAGACCCATTCTTGTCTCGCCATAGCACTCAGAACGAAGCACCGTGATTAACACACACACACACACACACACACACACACAGTGCTATCCGCCATATTAGGGAGGGACTACATGAGTCGGCCTTCACATACTCGTCCACGCAATTTTCCTGCTCCTGCTCCTCCTCCCCCTCCTCCTCCTCTTCCTCCTCATCCTCCTCCTGTGCCATGACATTTTGCTTCTTTTCCTTCATTCGCTCCTTCAATTCACGGTTCTCATCCCCGTTCAGACCTACCTACGCCTCATCAACGTACTCAGAACACACGCACTCATCCACTATTGGGCATGAGAGGCGACGCATCCCCCATCTCCCCTGCTACTCTCTCCCCTTCTTCCCTCCCCCACCCGCCTCGCCCGTCCCAGGAGCTGCAGCCCGACGCCCACGGCTGCAGGGGCGGCGAGGACACCTGCTCCCCAGCCCACCTCCACTCCTTGTATCCCGTTGCATAGTTGCTTACGTACACACACACACACACACACACACACACACACACATGCAGATATTTGTAGGTGTACACGCATGAATACACACACACTCTCTCTCTCTCTCTCTCTCTCTCTCTCTCTCTCTCTCTCTCTCTCTCTCTCTCTCTCTCTCTCTCTCTCTCTCTAGATCAACACAAAACACTATTTTTTTACCATCAGTTCCATCTAAGTAAGAATCTAGTTGAGAAAGATAGGAATTTAACTCAGAGAATCACACAGTTTCCCCCCATCACATCACGCAGACCATCAGGTGGTGGTGATGTTAATGGAATTAATATTATTCAGGTTGAGGCTATCTCGGGTGCTTCTGGCTTCCCCCGACCATTAGGTGAAGAAATCTACTATCTTAAGGGTTTGGATCCGCGTGGTAGGAATCAAGGATAACTTTTGTGGAAGTTTCAAGGACAGAAATTATTCTTATTTAGGGAACCTAACATTTGATGAGCAACATTTGAGACCTTGGGCAAGTTTATGAGTGCTAAACCATTCCCGTCCAACACGGAGCCCAGCTGAACCTGCCTGGCCTGGCGGGCGACAGGTGGGGGGTGTGGCTGCCGTTAATGTACGGTGAATAAGCCCACACTTTGAACACAGGTAATGGCTCACTGTCAGGCCCGGATTTGGTTGAGTCAATCAAGAAACTAATTTGAGGTTATATAGTGAGTATACGGCGGATGCTTAGCTCAGGAATGTTGGTTTCCCTGCGGCCACACAAGGGAATGTGTTTGTGTGGGACGCGGACGGAACTGGACCAGTTTTTATCTTTGTGTTGGTAATTCAGGTGTTCCTGGCGGGGGTGTGTGGCGCCATCCTCATCAGTTGCTTCCAGAGGCGCCGCCACAGCACACTTGGCAGCGTCATCAAGGTGAGAGACTTTCCCCCACGCCCTCCTCCGTGTTCCGGGCACTAGAATGTTTGTTGCAATAGTGAGACTTCATTGTTAGTTATTGTCAACCAAATTAAGAACGTGTATCAAATGTAGGTGTGTGGTTGTCTTGGCGGTAAAGATTCCAGGAAAGTGTGAGGCCAAAGATGAGACTGAACTCTTACTTTAGTTACCATCAGCATTATTGTTATAATCATACAAACTGTACATTACTTTTATCAATGTGCAACTTCTGAATGGAAGTGGGCAATGTTAGCACCATGGCAATGTGTGTAGGTAAGAATAGTTATTTCCGGTCACCAGAGAGGACAATGTTCACAGTGTGGACGTGGTACTTTTCAGGGCGTGCTGGTGGCACTGTGCTGCATCAGCGTGGTGACCTGCCTGTGTGTGTGCATCTTCACGGCGCTGCACCTCACCCAGCTGGCCGCCATGACGTGTCACACTGAGCACTCCACCCTCGCCCACCCCGATCACAGCCTCGCCGCGCCCGCCACCGAGGCCCTGCCCGGAATAGAGGACGACGAGGACGAGAGCGAGGGCAGCGGCGCGGGCTGGTCAGACTCGGCGTTGTACGAGAACGATGACGTAGACGCCGCCTTGGAGTTTGAGACCGTGACCCTGGAGAGCGTAACGGTGGGCCTCGACCAAGGCGTGCTGCTCAACATCACGACGTGCCTGTGCGAGCAGCGAGGCCCGTCTTGGCGGAGGACAAAGTCTTACGCAAACTTGAGCTGTTTGGAGGTGAACAATATCTTGCCCATCTTGTTCGTGGCGTCCTGCGTGGTGACGGCCATCGGGGCGGTGCTGTCTGCCCTCATCCTCTACCTCCTCTGGTCATTTAAAAATAGTTTCTACGGTCCCGCGAAGCCATACGAGCGAAGACCGTTTATATTTACCAGTAACTTTAAGAACACTGCCAAAGCAAGCAATGGGTCGAGCAATAAAGTATTGAACGGTGACTCCAGGTTCAGGTGACGAAGGTAACCGTGGAGTGTGAGGGGAGGCTGTGTGGGCGCCGCTCACCTGTCTCCGGGAACACAGGAACAGTGTACACTGAAGGCCGGGAGCACCTGCTGGCCGGTCATGCCGCCGAGCCATTCCGGTTCCGTGAAGACGCCGACGCGCAAGTTTTTACGCTAGAAATGGAATCGGCCAGAGCCAGCATGTAATATATATATATATATATATATATATATATATATATATATATATATATATATATATATATATATATATATATATATATATATATATATATATATATATATATATATATATATATATATATATATATATATAGATGCGGGTGAAAATATTATAAGCTATATTTTATATATCAGTAAATGTTACTGTGTAATAAAATAGAATCTCTTAACTGTAGCATAACACACGGTACCGTCAGCAGTGAGACGAACATTGTCACGCGAGGCCGTGCTGACTGGCAGTACACCCTTGCTGGTTTCCTGTTGACTTACCTTCCTGCATCTACAGACTGCCTATGTATGTAGGTCAGCTTATTTTATGACTAAGTTAAGATTTTACCCCAAGTTGTAATAAAGCTTGATTTTCACAAGTGCTTCCCGTGTTTTGAGAAATAAAAAAATCCGAAACGTGACTGACAGCGGCGTTGCATAACAGTGTTGCCAGTTGTGCGTCAGGTCGTGAGAAGCACAGCGTGGCGGGCCTCTAGTTTCCCGGTGCCTCCACTTCCAGCTGGTCCAGGAGTCTGTGTTCTCGTGGCTCCTCCGCCTCTCTCACTCCGGCACCTTCAGTCATCTTGAGATCACCTCGTATTCTCAAACCGCAAGTCTCGTGGCAACAAATCAAAGGCGAGACTTGGTGTGTTTAGGACATTGTTAGTACATCAGTGTCGCGTCCTGGGTGAGGCGGTTGTGACCCACCGCTGCCCGGCCCTCGCTGCGGATCACAAGGTGAGCTGACTTCTAGAGATAAGCCTCGCTGCCTCATCAGCCAGGGGGCTGAGTTCACCCACGGAGGAAAAAATAGTCATTATTATTATTATTATTATTATTATTATTTTTATTATTATTATTATTATTATTATTATTATTATTATCATTATTATTATTATTATTAATTTTATTCGGTTACATTTATTTCTCTGTGTGAGAGAATGCGCGTATGTGTGTGTGTGTGTGTGTGTGTGTGTGTGTGTGTGTGTGTGTGTGTTGCCACGAATAATACAGGGTATATCTAGTTTACTTTTATACAATGGGATCAGGTTTTTTTTTTTTTTTTGCGATGCTTTCATCTGTTTTTTCATGGCCCTGTCCTGTCGTTATTTATTTATTTATTTATTTACTTATTTATTTATTTAATAATTAATTGATTAATTAATTAATTAATTATTTTATTTATTTATTTATTTATTTATTTATTTATTTTTACTGATTTATTGTTGATGAGCCACACATTTTGCTTGTTTTGTCACCATTAACATCATACGAAAGGTGGAAAGAACCAGGCTGCAGTGCCGAGGTATTCCCCGGGGTCGGCCTCTCGCAGACCCAGGTAACAGGACAGGGAATCCCACGTTGATGCAGAGCGGGAGAGGAACGCGTTGCGAAACAGACAGGTTGCTGAGAGGTTGGTGAGTTCCGTTGCCAAACTCCCTGATATCAGTGGGATCGAATGAATGTTCTGTAACTTCGCAGTGAAAGAGGAATTATCACTAATTATTGGAATAACTTTCTATTTCATTAGTTATTTTAGCTTGCGAAGTGAGGGTAGAATGTACATCGCCGTGGTAAGGCTGCCGCATGACACATCGCGGTGCTCGGCCAAGCGTCTGCTGATCACGTCCCGGAAGAGAAGCGGTTTATCGTTTTTGTATTCACGCAACACAGTTTGAAGAGATTTAGACGGAAATAAGCGCTTGAAGGCTTGAGTGGATTCCGTGTGTATTGATTCATCCACACGAGTGTCATTATCACCCTGAGACCGCCGAGGCCTCGCTATCACCGACTGGCCAATGGCAGGTCGATGATAACTCGGGATGAGTGGAAAGACCACTTCCTGTCCTCCCATATGACGCGTGCCGTACTGTACAAATAAGTCCCCACAACCCTCTCCCGCCACAGTCACGCCCGTCCTCTACTGTCTGCAGGTGGGTATTCTGATCGGGGTGCTGGGCTCAAGGAAGGCTGGAGACGCCTCTGTCTTCCTTGGCTGGCCTGCAACTCACCACCAGTTTTGTTCAGACACCCGTCACTATGCAGACTGAAAGAAACACATTTTTATTATCATACAATCTCCTGTAAAAGCGAGTGCTTATAGTGTTGACAGCGATGTAATTCATGTAATGTTAAAAAAAAATAATATTTAAGTTGATTTGCATTTAAATCCAATTTGAATGATTATTCAGTTCTGCTTTTGGTTAATCACAGTGACGTTATTTTCTCCCATTGATTTCCTTTTGGACCTATGCTCTGTTTATTGACCTCTACGTGAAAATTTCAAGATAGCAATGACATGTACAGTACACTGGAAAAGGATACGTAAAAAGATTTTTTCTATAATTTGTTTAGTAATGCTTTTATCAAATCAAAATACGCCAGTCTTTGCGAGAAAAGGAAGTGATAACGCATCAAAAAATATGAATAATGATAATAATAATAGTAATAATAATAATAATAATAATAATAATAATAATAATAATAATAATGATAACAATAATAACAATAATAATAATAATAATAATAAATAATAATAATAATAATAATAATAATAATAATAATAATAATAGTAAAAATAATAATATAAAATAATAATAATACTAGATAAGTAGTGAACTTTTCATATGGTGAATGCATCAGTGTTTTAAGCCATGTTTATCAGTCTTCATGAGAAAAAGAAGTGAGAAGGTTCTGTTCCCATCCCACTGCTCAGGAGTGACGCCTTCCTCTTTATTTCCTTCAGAGACGCTCTTCAAGACATGGCGCGTCCCACTGTCCTGCTCCTGGCTGTCGTGGTGTGTCTGTAAGTGTGCTCCCACCTCTTCTGTGCAGGACTT
>NC_087177.1:14246808-14269308 GCF_035594125.1 Scylla paramamosain
GTTAGGTTATGCTAGGTTAGGTTAATGCCCTAGCGGGGAGGGGGAAAGTCTAGGGGCTAGGATAGGTTAGGGAAATTCGAAATATTAAGGTAAATTTCCTTAGAGTTTTTTTTAACACCCTTATTCACTTATTTTTCACCCCCCCAAAAAAAAAAAAAACCCGATTTTTCACAGGCCCCCAAGCTTGTTTGAGAGGTAAAGGGGGGGGTTGGAGGAATGGGGGGGCGGACTTCTTATCAAGAAAAACCCAAAACCTGAGAGGGAAAGAAGTGGATGTCATTGCCCAGGAGGGTAAAGGTCAGTGAGAAGGCTGTTAGTGAGGGAACGGTCCTGTTGTAGGGAGGTGGGAACAGCCTCAGGGATGTCGGCGAGGTCCAGACAGCAGAAAAGGTGTGTGAAGGAGTTGAAGAGGCAGAAGAAAAAAGCACGGGTAGCTGTGGTGGAGCTTTTAAGACAGCCAAGTGAGAGCCAAGTATATGAGGAAATGAGGCAGGAAACAAATAAGAGGATCCAGGAAGGTATCGTAAATATTAAAATTAAAACATGCAGGAATAGAGAGAAATACGGCGTAAGCTTCCACGGTAAATTTTCACTCTTTCACCAATCTCCATTCCTGACGAAACTATGTTTTTTTTTTTTTTTCTGGCAGTTATCAACCCATTTTGAATTAATCTGCTTTTTTTTTTTCCGCAAATCATTAGTTTTTTATTTTTTTTATCCCACACTAGACTCCCTATCCCCTCAGAAACTAAGGATTTTTCATAAAAACGAAAAGTAGATTAATATGAAACAAACCAAACCCTAACAAAAAAAAAAAAAAATAGTTCCGTCCTCACAAATACCTTTGTTAAACATTTGTTAAACATTTTCATTCCACAACGGTTTCATAGCCATTTAGAGCCGTGGAAAACCTCGTCACAAATCATTCACACCGCACGATTGATGTGTAGTTTTGGGATCAACTAAAATTACTTCCACTTCCATATTCTTGTGTCACTGAGCCGAAGAGACCAATTTTAGTCCAGCGCTTACACAGCCAAGAAAAGAACACGATGCATGATATCCTTACGTACATCAATGAGAAAGCAGGAAGAGCAAGAGGTTGATCATTCTCAGCTGAGGACACTGTATGTTCGTACATTAAGTTATTATTGTCACAAACACTCATCAACTTCAGTTTATATATATATATATATATATATATATATATATATATATATATATATATATATATATATATATATATATATATATATATATATATATATATATATATATATATATATATATATATATATATATATATATATATATGAGGAGTCGATCTATTCCAAGACTCAATTATGCACTTGGTTATGAGGGCCATCAATGATTTGTGTAGTTACATGGTGCCAAGAGTGAAGCTTACAACTTGCTGGTCATCTTGTTTCACCAAGAGTATAATATTTGGTTTCGTCTGGTCTTACACATATAAGGTTTGTCTTGCCTAAAGAAGACACAACACTAATTATTACAAAAAATTACGCCACACAAAGCCGCACCACACCACACAGCAGCACAACTCATGTCACATCCACACACGCCATACAGTTACATCACACCACACACCACAACTAACCACACAAGTATCCACATCACACTCAATCACACCACACGAAGCCATACCACACCCAAGCCATATCACAACCAGCATCACACCCAGCCACATCACAACAAACATCTTACCCTACACACCACCACGCCTCACGCACCACGCCTCACGTAACATCCAGCCACACCACGCCCCACGTAGCACCCAGCCGCACCGTGGACACAAAGCCACATCACGCCACACAACAACAGCCACACAACAGTCTATACCGCACTCGATCACTCAACACTCCATACCTCTCCCAGCCACACTACGTATCACGTGCGTCACAAGGCCCACAACACACAAAACTACATCAAGCTGCATATTTCACCAAGCCACATAACCGATAAGACACAACCACGCAAAAAAAAAATAAAAAATAAATAAATAAATAGAATAAAATAAATAAATAAATAAATAAATAAATAAATAAACAATAAAACACAATACTCATCACACTCAGCTACGTAACAACATCCATGACACGGCTATGAAAAATAAAATAATAATAATAATAATAATAATAATAATAATAATAATAATAATAATAATAATAATAATAATAATAATACTGCTTTAAAGTGGCAAACCTTTCCCAAACAACCTAAGCAGTTCAGTGGTTTTATACTATTGAGTTAAAAAATCACTTGTCACCTCGCGGGTCACTCATACGACCATCCCGCGGGCCCTTGTCTTAGTGGAATGAAGATGATATTTGTCAAGGGAAATTCTACCTTATATCGTAAATCGTGTCTGTGACCCCACTTGACCTGCACTCATTGACCTGCAGGACATGTGTCAGGAGATCTGGTGCTTCAAAGGACGGAGGCTGAGGAGCAAAGAAGAGTCCCGGCGTGTCTCCCTAGATGGCACCACCTGTGGCCGTAACAAGGTACCCTTCCATCACTCACACCCCAAGTCACAACCATACAACTTTCTTTTCTCCATCCCTGCCTCGTCCACCTTCCTAACGCTTCACAATTTTCCACATTTTCCATCTACTATCTCCCTTACCTCATTTCCTACCTCCCATCGATCTCAGCTATATCGAGTCATCCAAATACTGTCATTTATCTCCTATTCTTTCTTTCCCATATCTATCTCCCATTCCCAGGCTTTAATCCTTCATCTCGTAATTCTAACTTCTTATATCCTCCATCTCCTCTTTCTCCTCATCTCCCATCTTCTCCCTGTCAACTCTCATCTTCTGTACCCTGGAAGTACTCAATGTGACGAAGGTTGTGTCGCTGTAACGACGTAACAGTAGGCTTGTTTTCAGATTAAGTCTCTCTCTCTCTCTCTCTCTCTCTCTCTCTCTCTCTCTCTCTCTCTCTCTCTCTCTCTCTCTCTATGGAACTGTTTCGAGACCTTACTATATGCTCAAAAACTTTTAGTTATTTATTATTTTTATTTTTAAAGACAAACATGTCCATCTAAATATGTTTCTTTTAAAATTCTAGGGAAACAAGATACACTAGCAGATATTATCCTCTCAAAATCAAGAAAATTTTTGTACGAATTTCCGGAAATGTTCATAACACTACATCGCACGCTGTACTTTCTCCTACTCTCCTACGAACGTAAACTAGATGCAGCTTACTTAATGTTTACATTTTGGCACCAGCACTTACTTTAGCACCAAATGAACAATTCATCAATAACTATTATGATGGAAAGCCTCACTGTTCGCAGACAGCCGGACCTTTCACTAAGTTGGTTCTTCTAATCTAGAGTCACCCGCCATCGTTATTTTCTCTCAAAACTACCATTCTAGACTCCGCTGGTCCATTTAGGAGTCTATGTGTTCTTCATTCCCTTGCGGATGGTATGCCACTGGAAGTCAAGTATATTCAAAATGGTGAGATTTTTGTAACAATAGAGCTTTGTTAGATATTTATTGAAACCAACACTGACAACCCTTATCAACAAACAAAACAGAACATTCTCAAACATACGCACACAACCACACAAAGAACAAAACTTTTCTAACATCATTGTACACCACAATTCACAAACTACATGTCAGAATGACCTCTATTACACCGCACTTTAACACTTTACTAAACGCCAGCGTTATCTTATTCACCAGTAACCTAACCTAAACACATGAGTCAAAAACATAATACAAAATAACAAAACGCAACTACAACACATTTCCATAACCCTGAACTATTCTACGGCCAGTCTTTGGACAACCATTACTGGTTTGATCTAGTGGCGGTAAGAGAGGCGGGAACTTTAACTCCTGATGCAGCCTCCCTCTAATGACATACAGCCCACGTCTCAGCAAGCTTGATGCGATCCCTTCACGAGAGCACGTTACTATGTGGCCTCTGACGCTGAACGACGAAGGGAGCTGATTCAGGCGACAGCAGCCCTTGGTAGTTTCGACTCATTTGGAATCCAAAGATCTGCCTACACTTGCCTCTGTAGTCTGAGCGGTACCCCTGGGGACAAATGGGGTTGGGTATGTTGATGAGCAGCTCGTCCATGTCGACATCCCACGGTAGACCCGATGACTTGGGTAACACAGCCTCCAAAAACGGTGGTTGTGTGTCACTCTCCAACACAGCCTCAGTAGTGGTTGGAATCAGTGTGGTCGGGAAAACCTCGGTGGTGTCGAAATCCTGTGGTGTAGTAGAGATCTGATCCGTTGTCTCGGTGGTGTCTGACAGCGGTGAGCCAAACCAATGGTGGCTCAGTACCCGCGGCTGGATATGTAACGCAAGAACTCCTGAGTTCGACAGTGGCAGAGTAACAAGTACGGCGAAGACCACCACCGCCGTCACCACCCAACGAGAAGCGCTGGGAATCATGTTGCAGTCAACGTGGCCACACTGAAAATGGTAATATGGGCACGTGTTACCTTTTTCTTTCTCTGTTTTCTTCTTCTTGATTACGTTTCGGTACGAGAAGCAGCTATGGTAGTGGCGATGGTGGTGGTGGTGGTAGCAGCGCTAACAACAAGGTTTGAGGCGCGAGACAAGGCCGATGCGTGTGCGGGGAGTGCCGCAACCTGTATGCTGATTGTCTCGGCGGTCGGTAAGAGGAAGAAGAAAGACAGAGGTATCTCAGCTGACCTCCATAGTGATGCCAGACACTATCTGTATACTTGTCTTCTAAATTTCCCCCCCGGAATGATATACAGCTGACCTCTATACTGATACCATACACTGCCTATGCACTTTTTATCTTTGAGGTTCCCCTCAAAATAAGGTGCAAACATTCTTGTGATACATGAGAAAAATATCTGAGAATAAACTTTTCCTTGATTTCAAAGAACCTCACATAGCGAAGTGAAAGGGACGATTAACTAATGATTTATTCATAAGGAGAGACGCACCACTCCAGCAGCACACCGTGACGGAGTCCTCCAAAAAGCAGACCAGCACATCCGGGAGCCCGAGATTCGCCCACCTCCTCCCGAGTCACGTGTACAGCCTCAGGTCATGGAGCCGCTGCTGCAACATTCATGTCTTCCGTGTTGCATCACCTCCATGATTCACTGCCATGTGGTGAAATATGAACTTATTCAATCCAAGGGTAAGTGATGCTGTAAGTGGTACACTGAAGACAGCAAGACACCAAACATGGCATGGATAGACAAACAGGCTATACAAAGACAATTGGTGACCGATGCTATCAGTGATATAGCACAGACAGCAAGATATCGGACATCGCATAAATGAATATATAAAGACAGCTGATATACCACTGCCCGACCTGTGCCTGACATCCATGCCGCTGCTGTGATGTTTTCAGCACAGGAGTCAACTGAGAAGTATCCTAAAGAAGAAACACATTTTTTTTTTTTTCAACTGGAAACGAGCGTGAAGAAGTATCCGTTTTGTCGTGAAGGGAGTCACTACTATCATGAGGCACAAAAGACCAAGGACACCAGACAAGACTACCACTTATCGGCACTTCGAAGCATCGAAGGCGGGACTTCCTCACAAACACTGATACACTTGCCACCACTCGGCTCACCAACCATTCGTAATGTTGTATCCGTTCACGATAATAGATTTCATCCTCATACGGTTCATTACCTGACTACTTAAACAGATTATTTGCTTTATGGTCCTTCAAGACCTCGTTAGTCTGCCTTTAGCGACTGACTCATTGGTTTGGTTAATGCTCCGTAGTGTCGGGATCATGGTGCAGTCGCTCACCACGCATGCAGGTACGTTATCCGAGATACATTATTCATTAAACAGAAACTCCAAACACCAATTCATAGTTTTCCTACTGCATTAAGAGATTCTGTGTATGTGTTATACACAAATGTTCATCATGTTTAGTTACACTTGCATTGTTATATCTTCCTTGCTGTTTCCCAGGGATTATTGCAAGAGAGGATATAATATGCCATAAGAATTGTAATAACTATTGTTATTTTGCGAGGAAAGTTGTGAAAATAATAACATCACTATCAATGAAATTTATTATCAATATTTATCGTTGTCGCTGCTGGTGGTGTGGTGGTGGTGGTGGTGGTCGTGGTGGCAGTGATGACGATGGCTGTGGTGTATGAATATAGAAAGTACCATCATAAGGAAATGCATGATGTATGAAGATGAAGAACAGGGAAGTGACAAAGAAACGTATTTTGTGCAAGACGTGGGTGTGAGTGCAGGAAGGAAGTGCGTCACTGGGCCATTGTGTGGACGGGGCGATGCTGCGCGGCGTGATGTGGTGTGGTGAGGCGGTGTCACCACTGCCGCGGCTTGGCACACTCTTCCTTCTCGTCCTCAGATTATCGCGCTGATGATCGCAGGTCTGACATATCTGCACGACACATATAAACAACGCTTCCTTATTCTTTAGAAAAGTGGTTACTTTCTCTCGCAGAGAAGGCTCAATAAATTATTCCATGCAATTGTTTTTTTTTTTTTTTTTTTATGTAAAATTACATATGAAAATTATGTATGCATAAGTTTAGAATAGTTTTATGCAACATCCTCACCAAGAACAGAAAGTGGCCATCAGTGAATGAAAACAATAAATGAGAAGTGACACGATACAAGGTTATCAGCGGACGTCGCAGCGGTAATCCCAAGTCCCGTGCCTACCTTAGTCATCCAGCAGTACCCTGACCGCCGCACACGCGTGCACTATGGCCTAATTACACTCCAGTAGTAGACCATCTGAACACCCAAGCGGTGATAGGCGTTTTTTTACTGTAGTGCAGCTTTCGTGGTGACCCGTTTCCTTGAATCCCATATTTTTATCAGACTCGCGTGACGGTTTCCCATCGGCAGTTCTTCAAAGTCGATTAATCTGCTGTGTTTCCAATGGAGTCAGAGTATGTTGACTTCGACGACGTGTTGCCCTACGTGGGAGAGTTCGGTACCTACCACTGGCTACTGTTCTTCGGTCTCGCTCCTGCCTCCTTTAACCTGGCGCTCATCTACTTCGTGCAGTTCTTCATCACTCTCACGCCCGACTACTGGTGTGCTGTGGAGGCCCTGAAGGACGCTGGTCTTAGTGCAGAGGAAAGGTGGGCTTTTCTCCTCATGTATATTGCTTGCTTCATTGTCTCTCTTGTGGCGCCACCTTGTTCTTGTAGCTACAAAATACTTATTCAGACAATCGTTGGCTCACTCAGCTTCTAATACTATTTACTAGAGAGAGAGAGAGAGAGAGAGAGAGAGAGAGAGAGAGAGAGAGAGAATATATATATATATATATATATATATATATATATATATATATATATATATATATATATATATATATATATATATATATATATATATATATATATATATATATATATATATATATATATATATATATATATATATATATATATATATATATATATATATATATATATATATATATATATATATATATATATATATATATATATATATATATATATATATATATATATATATATATATATATATATATATATATATATATATATATATATATATATATATATATATATATATATATATATAATACTGGATGGCTTTTTATACATACGCAAACTATGATGTATTTATTTTTAACACAGCCATTATTAACCATACCATCAGATCCTTCATGTGACACAAACACTGCTTCCTATTCTCGGCAAAGACATTGTTGTTTTCATACCCCATTCCGTTTATTAGATACATGTTTCTGTTTTCACGGCGGGGAGCGATTTATTTCTTCGACTGGGTATCGTACGACAGTGGATAAACAGTGCGTCACCATCACAAGTAGGAAAAACACAGATAACAAATGCAACTTAGCCCCATCCTGCCGGCATCGCTCATAACACAGGAAGTAAGGGAAGCTGCAAGAAACCTTCAGGCCTACATGTGACACTCCCTGTATGAAACATAACTACCTTTTCCACTCATCATCCTCCTCCATAAATCTGGCTAATCGCATTTCAAAATTTCCATATAACTCAGCTCTAACAACCTGATTGCTGAGTCCATTTTTGAGAACTAATTTCTTCCTATTTCTATTAAAATTTAACTTTATCAAGCTTTATTTTTTGTCCTATTATAATTACTGATTCCTTATCTTTTCTATTTTTTTACGTTATTTTGCTTAGCATCATACAATCGACATGAGGAGACATTTAGCAGTCATAGAAATAGAAATAGATCGTCACAAGACTTTAGTTAGTGGTATAAACAAGATATGGAATCGCGTTTTCTGCCATAACTTGAGCACCACAGAAAATGAAAGAAAGGTAAGGGATGGTAAACTTTTACTTTTTCTTGTGTTGATCTGCTTGCAAATAGACCGCTACTCTTTGCTGTTGATTACTATTTGATTGTCTTTTACTGTCATAGCGTCTTGTCTTCCATAAAGGCGCAACTTCAGTGCTGTCATCGAGCTGAACTCCCAGGGTGAGGAAGAGAGGAGCCGTTGTAAAATTTACGATGTTGACTATGTGGCTCTGATGAAGGCGGGCGTGAGGACGGCCAACACATCGTGGCCGTCTCGAGACTGCCAGGCATGGGAGTACAACCTTACAACAGCAGGAAACTACCACAGCATTGTCTCAGAGGTAAAGGGTTTACCCAGTCCGTGATGGAAGCTAGGATACTGGTGGTTATAACAGTAGTAGTAACCTGATAGCAGTTAATGTTAATAGTTATTAATGTTGTTTCTGTTGTTGTTTGTAATCACGTAAGATATACTCATTACCAATATACAAACTGGTCCATGATTAGAGCTAGGATAGATGTAGTGGTAGTAGTAGTAGTAGTAGTAGTAGTAGTAGTAGTAGCAGCAGCAGTAGTAGTAGTAGCAGTAGTAGTAATAGCAGTGATAACAATAATAGCAGTTAATGTTAACGTAAGATATATCCATGTCTAGTATATAAATGCACGAGGCTGTGTGAGTGATGTATGCACTGGTCTCCAGCTGAACTGGGTGTGTGACAAGGACTGGTACGCGACGCTGGCCCAGTCCATGTTCTTCATCGGGGCGGTGTTCGGCGGGCTGCTCTTTGGATGGGCGGCGGACAGGTGAGCACGATGGATGCCCAGCTGATCGATAGGGAAGAACAAGATCACAACTTTTATTAACACTTACACTGATATGGCTTCTCCTCAAGATCAACAGAAGGGTCTAGTACAGGATTAGAGTGTATTTTCCAAAGACACTTGTTGCAGTGAATGGAGCTATCAAATTATTTAAAAAAAATTACTGTCTATATCAACAGGTGTATAGTATCATTAACAGTCGATAAGTTAGTGTTTAGTGTGTATTCGTGATATACGTGTGTTACTATAATATTATGTACTGCTTCTGCATCGCCTCATTTGAGTCAAGCTGCAGAGTCACTGCCAGTACGCCAGATTCATGTTAACGAAATGCGGGTGGCAGGTACGGTCGGGTGCCCGCGATGGTGGCCACAAACATCCTTGCCGCGCTCGCCTCGCTACTGACGGCGCTCTCCACCTCCTTAGCAGACTTCCTCGTGTACAGGTTCCTAGCTGGCATGACCTTCGACAACATCTTCGTCATGATGTATGTGCTAGGTATGTAGGCTTCCTCTCGTGTCATGGCCAATTATGTTTTTTTTCTTCTTTTTTTTTTTTTCTTTTTAGAAAACTTGCCTATATGTTGTTCATTGCACCAATATGTTATTTATTTTATTTTACGTGGAGCTTCCCATGTTCTGTCGTGCAGTATTGGAGTACGTGGGGCCTCTGCGCCGCACTTTGGTGGCCAATCTTGCTATCGCGCTCTTCTACATGGGGGCCACCGTGGCGCTGCCGTGGCTGGCGGTCTGGGTGGCTAATTGGCGCCTCCTCACTGCCCTTGCCTCCGTGCCTATGATTGTCTCCTGCATCGCTCACTGGGTCCTACCGGAGAGCGCTCGTTGGCTCTTGTCTCAAGGTGAAGCCTACTGCTCCTCCTCCTGTTCTGTGAATCATGGTGTAGCGTCAGGTTCAGCGTTTGATGTCCCACAGATTAGATTATTTAACTTAGGTTCTCTTAAACTTTGACTGTAAAACGTTTTGTGCCCGTGCGTACATAAAGATTGAAAGGAAGATTTACAATGTTTCACTTCATAAAATTCTGTTTATAGCAACAAAGCATTATGATGTCTTTATAGTAGTCATTTTTCCTTATGCTGAATTATTTTACATTAATAAGTGCCTCAGCCTCGAGTTCAGCGCCACAAGTCTATATTTTTTCGTCTCAGATTCACCACAAAGAGCAGTTATTGTTTGATTTTAAAAATAAACGAGGTGTTTCTTTTTGTGTGACGTGACCGCATGCTGTCCCTCCATCGCGATATTCTTTCCAGGCCGAGTAGAGGAAACGATCAAGATTCTGAAGAGCATTGCTAACCTGAACGGTCGAATCATCCCTCCTAATATGGTGCAGGGCCTCAGGGTGAGTTCCTCAACAGCCCATTCAGGTTCATCTTTACTTCATCTCTTCTTCGATTCCTCCTGACTTTATTCTTTCTTCATTGTGTCTTTGGGTAAGTTCGGATCTTGCTACCTTGGCTCCTCCTCAAGCTTGATGAAATGGTCTGGTGCAGTACATATTATAATAACATCTCGAAAGACACCAGTGATAATTAAAATCAATTATTCCCTGTAGTTATGATTTCCCCATTGAAATCATCTAGCGTCACAGAAATTAGGCAGTAAGTGTCATACTACTATTTTAAATCAAAAGGTTGATGCAGGAAGACCACAAAAGAGAGGAACCAGAGATCATTTTCCCAAATACTTGTCGATTTTTTTTTTTTTTTCTGTATGAGGCCCAAGTGGAAGTTATTGGGATTTTCAATGTTTTTTTTTTTTATTATTATTCTAGCACCTAACCAAAAACATTTCCAATAACTTTACTTCTACATCTTTCCTTCCTTTATTTCAACTTGATGGCACCACTGTCATCTTATTTATTTCTAAAGCTGAACTCTTCACTCACACCTTTGCTAAAAAAAACCCACCTTGGATGATTCAGGGGTTGTTCCTCCCTCTCCTCCACCATCTGACTACTTCATGCTACCCATTAAGATCCTTCGCAGTGATGTTTTCCTCTTTTAGAGATTTTGGTGAAACTTTTGCTGTTGCCTTGGACATATCAAAAGCTTTTGATAGAGTCTGGCACAAAGCTTTGATTTCCAAACTACCCTCCTCCGACTTCTATCCTTCTCTCTGTAACTTCATCTCAAGTTTCCTTTCTGACCGTTCTATTGCTGCTGTGGTAGACGTTTGTCACTGCTCTTCTCCTAAATCTATTAACAGTGGTGTTCCTCAGGGTTCTGTCCTGTCACCCACTCTCTTCTTATTATTCATTAATGATCTTCTAAACCAGACTTCTTGTCTTATCCACTCCTACGCTGATGATACTATCCTGCACTTTTCCACGTCTTTTCATAGACTTCCAACCCTTCAGGAGGTAAACATTTCACGCAGGGAAGCCACAGAACGCTTGACTTCTAATCTTTCTAAAATTTCTGATTGGGGCAGAGCAAACTTGATATTGTTCAATGCCTCAAAAACTCAATTCCTCTATCGATCAACTTGACACAACCTTCCAGACAACTATCCCCTCTTCTTCAGTGACACTCAACTGTCCCCCTCTTCTACACTGAACATCCTCGGTCTGTCCTTTACTTATAATCTTAACTGGAAACTTCACATCTCATCTCTAGCTAAAACAGCTTATATGAAGTTAGGTGTTCTGAGACGTCTCCGCCAGTTTTTTTCACCCCTCCCCAGCTGCTAACTCTGTACAAGGGCCTTATCCGTCCATGTATGGAGTATGCTTCACATGTCTGGGGGGTTCCACTCATACTGCTCTTCTAGACAGGGTGGAATCAAAAGCTTTTCGTCTCATCAACTCCTCTCCTCTAACTGACTGTCTTCAGCCTCTCTCTCACCGCCGCCATGTTGCATCTCTAGCTGTCTTCTACCGCTATTTTCATGCTAACTGCTCTTCTGATCTTGCTAACTGCATGCCTCCCCTCCTCCCGCGGCCTCGCTGCACAAGACTTTCTTCTTTCTCTCACCCCTATTCTGTCCACCTCTCTAACGCAAGAGTTAACCAGTATTCTCAGTCATTCATCCCTTTCTCTGGTAAACTCTGGAACTCCCTGCCTGCTTCTGTATTTCCACCTTCCTATGTCTTGAATTCCTTCATGACACTTATTCATCAATTTTTGACTACTGCTTTGACCCCTTTATAGGACTGGCATTTCAGTGGGCATATTTTTTTTATTGGATTTTTGTTGCCCTTGGCCAGTGTCCTTCCTACATGAAAAAATTTAAAAAATGCCCTCGTTGGCCTTAACCCTCGGAAGGCTTATGGATCTGATGGTGTTCCTCCTGTTGTTCTCCGAAACTGTGTTTCCGTGCTTGCACTTTGCCTAGTCAAACTCTTCCAACTCTGTCTATCAACATCTACCTTTCTTTCTTGCTGGAAGTTTGCCTACATTCAACCTATTCCTAAAAGGGTGACTGCTCAAATCCCTCAACTATCGCCCTATTGCTTTAATCTTCTACCTCTCTAAAGTTTTTAATCTATCCTCAACAGGAAGATTCTTAAACATCTATCACTTCATACCTTTCTATCTGATCGCCAGTATGGGTTCCGTCGAGCCGCTCTACTGGCGATCTTCTGGCTTTCTTTACTGAGTCTTGGTCATCCTCTTTTAAAAATTCTGGTGAAACTTTCGCTATTGCCTTAGACACAAAGCTTTGATTTCCAGACTATCCTCCTACGGCTTCTATCCTTCTCTCTGTAACTTCATCTCAAGTTTCCTCTCGGACCGTTCTATTGCTGCTGTGGTAGGCGATCACTGTTCTTCTCTCAGGTCTATTAAAAGTGGTGTTTCTCAGGATTCTGTCCTGTCAATGATCTTTTAACCAAACTTCTTGTCCTTACGCTGATGATACCACCCTGCACTTTTCCACGTCTTTCCGTAGACGTCCAACCCTTCAGAAAGTTAACAGTTCACGCAGGGAAACCACGGAACGCCTGATCTCTCTCTAAAATTTTTGATTGAGGCAGAGCAAACATAGTAAAGTTCATTGACTCAAAAACGAATTTTTTCCATCAATCAACTCGACACAACCTTCCAGACAACTATCCCCTCTTCTTCATTGATACTCAACTGTTCTCTTCTACACTGAACATCCTCGTTCTGTCCTTTACTTATAATCTAAACTGGAAACTTCACATCTCATCTCTAGCTAAAACAACTTCTATGAAGTTAAGTCTTCTGAGTCGTCTCCGCCAGTTTTTTCTCATTCTTCCAGCTGCTAACTCTGTACAGGGGCCTTATCCATCCATGTACAGAGTATGCTTCACATGTATGGGTGTGTTCCACTCATACTATTTATAGACAAGGTGTGATCAAAAGCTTTTCGTATCAATTTCTCTCCTCTAAATGTCTTCAGCCTCTTTCTCATTACAGCAATGTTACATCTCTTCCTGTCCTCTACCGCTATTTTCATGCTAACTTCTAATCTTGCTAACTGCATGCCTCCCCTCCTCCCGCGGCCTCGCTGCACAAGACTTTCTTCCTTCTTTCATCCCTCTTCTGTCCACCTCTCTAATGCAAAAGTTATTCTCAATCATTCATCCCTTTCTCTGCTTCTGCTTCTATGCCTGCCTCTGTATTTCCTTTTTCCAATGACTAGGACTTTCAAGAGGGAGGTTTCAAGACATTTATCCTGCTTTTTTTACCATTCTATCTGACATCTGTATGGTAACTTGCAATAAGTGGACCTTATTTTTGTTCATATTTTTGTTGCCCTTGGCCAACATTAAAAAAAAAAAAAAGAAAGAAAGAAAATCTGTTGATATGTTACAAAGATTCCACATCATCAATTAGAAAAAGATCCATGAAAACTAAGTTGACTATCTTTGTGGCCTTTGAAAATAGTCTTATGGGAGTCCAAAGCGCATACGTGCCCAGTCATTGCATGGTTCATAGTTGCAAACAAATAGGCACCTAATGGCGAGTCTTGCCTTCCCACACAGAGGACCGCCCTGCAGGAGTTAGAAGACACGAAAACCAAAGACCTCTCAGCGTCAATCCTGGACCTCTTCAAGACTCCAAGGCTGCGCCGCATCACCATCGCTGCCAGCGTCCTGTGGTGGGTGTTCCTCCATATCCCTGTCGTGATTGAAAAGAGCTTTTTACCTATCCATATTTTGTCGTAACCTTTACTGCGGAAAACACCACATCTGAACTGTTTATCATATTTGTTTTACACTATAGATCTTTGTTCCTTCCACTGTATCTCCGTTTTGAAGAAGAGTTAGTTGTGGTTGTTGTTTTTTTTTCATAGAAGTTACGCTTTCTGCAGTAAAAATTCCATAAAGATATCTGACATACTAAAAAAGAGACGGAATTAAAATGTGACGTTGGAACTCCCATCCCTAAGCAAAGCAGATAAACCGTAATAATACAGCCATTCATGGTAACAAAGAACACCACAGCGAGCTCAAAGGAGACGCGTAACAAGGCACAATGATTAGGGTTCTTTCCTCACCTCGTCGTGGGGGACAAGAACAATCCCCCGACACAGGAAGGAAGCCGCAGCCGGTCGGTGCTCCTGTGATGTGCTTTAGATAAGTACTTGGATTAGTGAGTGTGAGTATAAACCAGGTGGAGATTAAATAACTTACTGATGAATCACTCTGGTTGTTTATACGTTTCTTCATTAGTGAATATCTATAGTCTTGAGTAATTCATGTAATTGACAAGTATATCACTACCTGCGTTTTTTTTTTTTCTTCTTCTCTTTTCTTTACGTGTGTTTTTGCGTTGATATGAAGACTTCAGTGCCAAGCTGCTGCCTCTCTATTGACAACCTCTTTATGTAGTACCTTTTACAATCGGGACTAGTCTCCCTCCCTCACCCATCTAAACACACGCGAATGTTTATATTTCTACCGTAACCTTTTTTATTTATTTCTTATTATTTTTTTCTATTATTACTAGTATTGCTATAAGAAAAGGTGTGTTCAGTTCTCCGACTTAGAAACAAATTCACTCAGTCTTTACTACATCTCTTGCGAGTAACAGAAACAATTTCAGTATAACAACTCTTTTCTTCATTTCTTGCGGGTAACTTTCTTCCTGTTAATGTGCTTGCGTCAGCCTGCATCACCTGCTGTCCTCTCGCAGTGCGTATCTTATTGTCTCCCTGCCTTTCTCTCCCTCCCACAGGATGTTACTGAGCATTGTGTACGACGGCCACGCGAGGAACGTAGCTAATCTCCCTATGGACGTGTTCAATGCCTTCACTATTGCCTCAGCCACGGAGCTTCCCGCTGACCTCCTCCTCATCGCCACTCTCGACCGCTGGGGGCGTCGCTGGTTGGCCTTTGGTACCCTTGTGTTCTCTGGTTTCTTCAGCATCCTCACCCTCGCCTTTCCAGGTGCTGTTACCGCTGGACTGAGGAGCGAGCCCAGAGTGGCGTGCAAGGATGTGTGTTGTGTGATTAGTCCAAGAGCCTGATCGTTTATATTTTTATGTCTCCCATTCTTAAATGCATTGCTCCCTCATCAAGACTATTTTCAAAGGCCACGGAGATTGTTAGTCTGGTTCTCATAGAGATTTTTCCAGTTGATGATGCAGAATACTTGTTAAACAATCACTGCAGTCATGAAAATACTCTTGAAGTCTCCAGTAACACCCACCAAAGCCTGTTGAGATTGTCGAGATTAGACTCCAGAACGTTTAAGAACACTGCCTTGAGTTACACAAATTGCCCTTTCCTGCACTGACACCGCGGAGACTAGTCAGGCATATCTGTACTTCTCTAACATCTAACAAACTCCTTCACTCCTTATTATCTTATTGATCACAAAGTTAACCATGTAACCTAGCGATGTCTCCTCTCTCGCACCAGACGATCCCTTGGCCGTGGCGGTGCTGGCGATCATCGGGAGGTTCTGCGTCAACATCACCTACAACATCGGCCTGCAGTACGCCGCCGAGCTGCTCCCGACTGTAGTGCGGGCGCAGGGTGTCGCTGGCGTGCACATAGCCGGTTACGTGGCCGCCCTCTTGTCACCAGTCATCGTGTACATGGTGAGTGCGGGCGTCAGACACTAAGGAAACCCATTATTATTTATCTACTTATTTTATTTATGTGTGTATTCTTATTCTATTTATTTATTTATTTATCTTTATTAACTTTTTTTTTCATTATTCATCCGTCTGTCTCTATCTACATAAAATTTCCAGCAAAGGAAAGATCTAACATTAGCACGTCTTTTGTCAGCGAGTGAAGTTGCATTATATTTCAGGAGATGTGATGGATTGTGCATTGCTCTAGTAATGATAATGATGGTGCCCGTACCTGCTTGCGTGTGTGTGTGTGTGTGTGTGTGTGTGTGTGTGTGTGTGTGACGTGCAATTATGATCAACGCACAGTTCTAAATTTGCTTCTGACACCTAGTACACACCTTCTTCCTCACCTCAAACTGTGGCAAAGTTCACGCTGTACGTCTGAGACCTGCAGACTTAACTCTTCGGTGCCCAGGGCTCGATCAACAAGTTCATCCCTCTGGTGGTCCTGGGCGTGGCCGCCGTGACCGGGGGTTGCATCGCCCTGCTGCTGCCGGAGACGCTACACAGAGACTTGCCTCAGACGCTCGCAGACGGAGAGCAGTTCGGCAAGGACCAGAAATTCTGCTACTTCCCTTGTATCGCGGAGGAGTAAGTACATGGAGGGTAGTGATGTGTTTTTCGAAATGTCGTCACGCCATCTTACCTTGTGGAAAGTTTGGATGAGAATAAGAACAGGGACGAGATGAAATGAGACACCAGGGATATGTACTTGAGATAGGCTGTAGATGACTAAAATATAATGTTTTCTGATAACTGGATCTTTAGTGACAACAATTGTTTTCACTTCGTCATGTGTTTTCTCACCACCACAATCCACTCATTTGTCTAATATATGAACATTAATTACTGCCTTTAAATTTAACCCACATCGTCTTCTGCATCCCCCGTACAGCACGCAACCCACGCATCCATTAAGCCTCGGAGAGATTGGACAGCAACCGTCTTTCATCCGCCACCGGTCCAGCCTAAGAGCTTCCCTGCGTGGCGAGACCTACCGCTCCTCCCTCATCAAGCACCGCAGAGAGGTCATCTACTTACCCATGTTGGACTGAGATACCCCCTTTCGGTCCGCTCCAGCCCTCCAACCAATGCAGAGACGGTCTGGGGTATCGAAAAGCACACATTTGCTTTGCTTTCTCATCACGACTATTTTCAAAGGCCACAGAGATGATTGCCGGGTTTTCAAGAGTGTTTCGCCTGTTAACAATGTAGAAATATTGTTAATTTTATCATTAGAACTAAAAAAAAAAAACACCTTAAAAACCCGTGTATCTTCAACTAGAGCCTTTTGAATGCAGTAGAGGTGCAGCTCAGAAATGTTTCAGAATAATGGGTGTCACATTGCACCATTATAGTATGCTTGGGTGGTAGTAATGCACGTAACGTAGAACAAAAGCAAAGTAGCAGGCGATTTTCAGTTGATGGTAATTGTGGTGGTGACAGTTCAGGAGTTATGGAGATGGTGGTGGTGGTGGTGAAATTAAGCGGTCACTCTCTGCACTTCCTCTCCTTTTTTTTCTTTTTTCTTTTTTTCCTGTTTGGTTTGGTTTTATTTTCTTGTATTTTGTTTTATTTTATTTTATTTCTTGTTTTGTTTTAGTTTGTTTTGTTTCTTCTGGAACAATTTCCCGAGCATTCTGTGTGGGGAAAATTTCGTGGTATAATTTCATCATAAATGAAAAGAACTCAATCCTAATAAAACTTTTATTGACGGTACTAATATAAAGCAACTACGCACGTGTACGTATAAGACCCAGGGAGATGTATCAGGTGAGTTGTCACGGGTGTTTCTCCCTACGATGATGTACAGTCATTGCTAAACTATCACAAGAATCATACAAACACCCTTGAAAAGAAACAATGACATCCACCACTTCGAGCCTGTTCCGTGTTGTCGAGACAGACGCCGAAACTTTAGAGAAGGTTGTCTTGTGACTGACGACAACAAACGAGGAATATATGTACACCGGCCACACATCAGCTAACGGTGTATTTTTTTTTTTTCTTTCTGTGGTTTAGTTGATTCATTCGGGTTACAGAGCACGAAGATGGCCCCTGACCCTCCACAACTGAACGCAGTAAGGCCTGTATTCTAAAACCCTTTTGCTCTATCATAACGACTAATCTTAAAGGTCACGGAGATGATTTAACGGGTTCTCAAGAATGTTTTTCATATTAATAATGTAGAAATTTAGTCAGTATGTCATTAGAACCGTAAAAGCACTCGTACAAACTCGTGTAACTTCAACTAGTCTAGAGTTTGGTGGAGGTGCGGCGCATAAATGTTTCAGAATATGATCCTAACCCCCACATTAGGTTCGGTACTTCTCGAAACGCGGAACAGAATCTTTTGAGTAGAGACGAACCTGTTGTGCATTACTCATCTGTTTCATTACTCGTAGGTTGCATATACGTGTGGTTTTTAGACTATACGCGAAGGAAAGCTCTATACCGTATGTTAGATTTCATACAGTCATTAATAATACGTCATAAACTGATATTTGTGATATTTCAGATATTTACACAAGACAGCCTGTAACCTAACACTGATCAGTCGATGTGTTAGGATTACAATGCTGGTTGCGGTCGCGGTGCTTCCCTTACACTCCTCTTCTGTCACCTCCCTCCTGATTTCTCCTCTTGCTCACGTCTTTTAGTGATTCTTCCCTTTCTTCTTCGCCTTCTTCTTCTCTTCCTCCTCCTCCGTTTCTTCTTCTTTTTTCTCTTGTAAATATTTCTGATCTGGCTGCGGGAGGGTGTGGGCGCGTAGTGGGCGGGGCTGGTGCTGGGGACGGGGGTGGGGGCGGCCTCAGCTTCCCATTTCTGCAAACAGGTAAGTAAAACATCATTCGTGTTTCTCCCTCTGTAGCAGCAGCAACAGTAGTAGTAGTAGTAGTAGTAGTAGTAGTAGTGGTAGTGGTAGTGGTGGTGTTGGTGGTCGTGGTGGTGGTGGTGGCAAACTCAACAAATCCCAGAAGCTAAACTACCTTGATTTTCCTAGCGTACTTCTTCATGTAGGGGAGTGCAAGACTGCCCTCGGGAAACAGGAGGCAACTGTTGGCGAAGTCCTCCCACCCCAGCATCAGGTACTCTCTGTCGAGGACGTGGCGAGATGTTAGTACAGAAGTAATACTAAAAATGGAAACATGTGGAATCGAAAAAAAGAAAAAAGAAAGTAAGAAAGAAAGAAAACGAAAGAGAAAAACCGGCATATAGTTTTCGTCTCGTGGTGATGGAGGAATAGGAAGAGGAAAATACGAGTGTCCATGCACAGTGCAGGGCAGCGGCAGGTACTCACTGATCTATGTCAAGTGATGGGCACACACAGGATCGGTTAGTCCACAAGTGTCCGTCTTGACCAGTCGCCACCCTCACCCGGCCCTCCCGCACCACCTCCTTCACCGCCACCGTCGTGAGGGTCAGTTCGCCAAACGTCTCCACACTCTTCACGGTCCCGCGCACCGCTGAGGAGAGACAGAGTGAGTCCTTCAGGGCGAGGAAAACGACTGATTGATCAAATGATTCGCAAACTGGTTGATTTAATGCGCCTTAAAGTAGCAAAATAGGAAGCAAAAGACGCCACTCAGTATGTGCCGTTCATTGCCACATCAGTGGATCTTACAAGGTATTCATATTCCGAAACAGTTATCTGATGCTGAGCCGCGTAATAGCAAAAGAAAAAAGAAAAAGCAATGTTAGAAACCAGTCATTAGCTATCAGCGTCAGCCCCGCGCCTCCACTGCCCGGCTTGTATTTCACACTCGTGTTCTGATGTTGTTGACTTGTAAGACAGGTCGTAGCAGAGAAAGTAAAATGACTCACCGTAGTGAAACCCAGCCTTCTTATAGAGCCGCTTGCGAAGCCCCCGCTGAGGCTGACACAGGCAGGGAGCTGATCACGGAAGGGAGGGAAGCAACGGAGGTTATAAGATCCAAACATCAGCGCATTCATGTACGAAAGGGGAAAGAAGAAGAAGAAAAAAAGACATTCGATACTGCATTGAATAATTCACTTGATATAGTTATTTAACATGTGCAGCACGTGATGACAACTTGCCTACCTTGTTCTTTCGGCGGTGGAGGTGTCACGTCTGGTGGAAAGACGGTACAAGAGGAAAAGATTGTCAGTGTGGTGCTTAGAGGTGGTGAGACGTATGTGTGTGTGTGTGTGTGTGTGTGTGTGTGTTGTATTATATTGTTCATTATTTACCATCTGTGTAATATTTCAAGACTCTCTCTCTCTCTCTCTCTCTCTCTCTCTCTCTCTCTCTCTCTCTCTCTCTCTCTCTCTCTCTCTCTCTCTCTCTCTCTCTCTCTCTCTCTCTCTCTCTCTCTCTCTCACACACACACACACACACACACACACACACACACACACACACTCACCAGAAATGATGGCCTGTGGAGTGATACACACGCCACGATCGTACCAGGGCAAGGCTTCGCAGGCGAGAGCAGGCGGCCAAGGGATGTCAAACTTGGCTAGCAGCGGCTCGCACCCATCACGCGCGTCCTCACACACACTGCGGCAGGGCGGGATGGCTTCACTTACAAAGTCCACCGTGCAGATCGGGGCGTACATGGAGCACAGGAAGAACTCCAGCTGATCCGAGCACTTGGTCCATCCTAAGAGCTGTGGAAGTAGAGGTGCTTGAAGCGGACCTTTTTTTTTTTTTTATTATTGTTGTAATTTTATTTATTTATTTATTTATCTATCTAATATATATATATATATATATATATATATATATATATATATATATATATATATATATATATATATATATATATATATATATATATATATATATATATATATATATATATATATATATATATATATATATATGTATGCATGTATGTGTGTGTGTGTGTGTTTCTGTCGTTATTTGTACGTTGTGTGTACTCGTATGCAAATGTACAATTTTGCGAGTGAAGGCTGGTGAAGCAGAGTGGCGCGTGAGGTGCCTGCAAGCACGACACTCACCTTGAACTGCTCGATGGCCAGCTGTGCATTCTCCTGCGTGGAGTGGTGGAGGAGGTTGGGCAGCCGTGTAAGGTTATACGGCATTTGACGACACATGGGAATCTTTATCTCCTCGCACTGAGGACCAAATTGTGCCAGAGCCGTGCCCAGGAAGCTGCACACCACGGCGGCCACCACGCCCATCAACTGGGGCGCGGGGATGCACAAATACACACAAGGAGAAGGGGGCGTTTCTGAAGGTCTTCGGTAGACCATCTTTTGTATGCTGACACTGGCTGGTCCCTGGAGCGCGACGTCAATGCTTAGACTGGTGGACGGACTGGGAAGTGACGGCTGCGTCTGTTGGACAGAGAGAAACACGCTAGTCTGCTATGTGAGTTGCAAGACAAAAATCTGAATCCGCAAAAATTAAAAGATATTTTGTATATTATTTATTCACACAATTCATCAAATAAGCACCACTAAAAATTTCTATATGTAAGTACAGTGCTTACTGCACACACACACACACACACACACACACACATACAAACCATGTATGGCGCTGGAGGCGACACTGTCGTCAGCTGTGACCGGTTGAAACGTTTTATTGGTCATTATGAGCGTTGAGAGGGTTTTTGTGTTTGCTTGGCAGCAGACACTCTCCGCCCACGCTGCATCATTGTGCGCCGCCTCTTCAAAACCAATAATCGTCGCACGTTTCCGAAATTAATCGTCCTGAAGCGAGTGCAGGTTTATAGAAGTTGAGAAAAGAAGAACGATCCTCAGAATGCCAACACCAATAAACATTATTACAGGTTTTCCGATAGGATTCATTACCTTGCTGTGCCGGCATCTGTTTGATTACAGGAACAACATAACGCCGCGTCTTATCGCCTGACCCGGGTAACACTCGTCACCACTCCGCAGCCGTTCGCTCACCAACTCCCTCCAGACAACGTGTGTGACAACTGTCAGGCGCCACTCACTTGAACACTATCCTAAAGAATCAAATACGAAAAAAAAAAAAAGTCGCGTGGAAAAAAAAAATAAAACTCAATAATATTCAGATACGTTAATGATGCCTTCATTAGCTGACGTAGTAGGTCTACACACCACGTGTTTACCAGGGCACAATCTAAATATCAGCTGTGGAAGCGACATTTCCAAGAAGAAAAGAAAGAAACACCTTTTATAACAGTTGTTTCACACCTGCAAGGTTGGAGGGCATCACACTGTACATGCAGACCTACAGATCTACAGACCTACAGACCTGCGTGACAGGGTTTGTTGTGATGTCCTCACACACACGTTGCCAGG
>NC_087177.1:14274308-14316808 GCF_035594125.1 Scylla paramamosain
TCGTGGTAGCTGTCCGGCCTCACCTTTTTATATGGTCCATATTATAAATCTTGAGACTGAAGTTGATCGCGAACTGACATTGTTGCTGATGTGTGTTATTGTAATCGTTGTTTTGTGCGTGTGGATGCAGTAAGTGATTTTCCGTATCTTTCACGGGGCTTCTCACTCGCCAGACAAGAGTGAAAGCACGCTAGCCATTCCTGGTTGCAGTGGATTGGTATCATAAAAATAACCTTGCCTTCTGAATTTCGAGTATTTTGAAAGGAGAAAAAATATGCACAACGAAGGAATCGGCTGTGTAGTAATGAACCGACTTCATTAAAATATAGCCCAGACTTGGGTGATAACTTCTCGCTGATGTTATTTCAGAATTAACACATTATATTTTGTGCTCAGGCGACGACGTGTGCCAGGCCCCTGGTTGGGGTCCACGTGGACGGGGCAGTGTCTGGGGTGAGCGTGTCGCTGCCTGCAGTCTTCCGTGCGCCCATCAGGCCCGATGTGGTGAACTTCGTGCATGACCAGATGGCCAAGAACAGGCGCCAGCCTTACGCTGTCAATAAGGATGCCGGTGAGTGGTTTGCTATGGCTTGCCCTTGCAGTAGACTGCATACCTGACTCAGGACACAGACCAGCCTGTGCACTGAGGTTTTAAAATATGCAGAGAATACTTCACTTATGATAGGTGTCTGGCCCCTTATGGTTTGTGCACAGAAACAAGTGAAACATTTAGTATTTCATATTTGGTTGGCTTTTTTTTATTTTTTTATGTAGGAGGAACACTGGCCAAGGGCAACAAAAATACAATAATAAAAAAAGCCCACAGATGCCAGTCCCAGAAAAGGATCCGAAGCGGTAGTCAAAAATTGAAGGATTAGATTAGTGTCTTGAAACCTCCGTCTTGAAGGAATTCAAGTCATAGGAAGTTGGAAATACAGAAGCAGGCAGGGAGTTCCAGAGTTTACCAGAGAAAGGGATGAATGATTGAGAATACTGGTTCTCTTGCATTAGGGAGATGGACAGAATAGGATTGAGAGAAGAAAGTCTTGTGCAACGACGCCGTGGGAGGAGGGGAGGCATGCAGTTAGCATGAAAATAGCGATAGAAGACAGATGCAACATTGCGGTGATTAGAGAGAGGCTGAAGACAGAGGAGAGGAGTTGATGGGACAAAACACTTGATTCCACCCTGTCTAGAAGAGCTCTATGAGTGGAAGCCCCACCCTCTTCCCCAGATGTGTGAAGCATACTCCATACATGGACGGATAAGGCCCTTGTACAGAGTTAGCAGCTGGGGGGTGAGAAAAACTGGTGGAGACGTCTCAGAACGCCCAACTTCATAAAAAGCTGTTTTAGCTACAGATGAGATGTGGAGTTTCCAGTTCAGATTATAAATAAAGGACAGACCGAGGATGTTCAGTGTAGAAGAGGGTGACAGTTGAGTGTCATTGAAGAAGAGGGGATAGTTGTCTGGAAGGTTGTGTCAAGTTGATAGATGGAGGAACTGAGTTTTTGAGGTATTGAACAATACCAAGATTGTTATGCTCTTATCAGGAATTTTAGAAAGATCAGAAGTCAGGTGTTCTGTTGCTTCCCTGCGTGAAATGTTTACTCGCTAAAGGGTTGGACGGCTATGAAAAGACGTGGAAAAGTGCAGGGTGGTATCATCAGCGTAGAAATTGATAGGACAAGAAGTTTGATTTAGAAGGTCATTGATGAATAATAAGAAGAGTGGGTGACAGGACAGAACCCTGAGAAACACCACTGTTAATAGATTTCAAAGAACAGTGATTGTCTACTATAGCAGCAATAGAACGGTCAGAAAGGAAACTTGAGATGGTTACAGAGAGAAGGATAGTAGCTGTAGGAGGGTAGTTTGGAAATCAAAGCTTTGTGCCAAACTATCAAAACTTTTTGATATATCCAAGGCAACAGCAAAAGTTTCACCAAAATCTCTAAAAGAGGATTACCAAGACTCAGTAAGGAAATCCAGATCACCAGTAGAGTAGCCTTGATGGAATGCAAACTGCCGATCAGATAGAAGGTTGTGAAGTGATAGATGTTTAAGAATCTTCTTGTTGAGGATAGATTAAAAAAATTTAGATAGGCAGGAAATTAAAGCAGTAGGATGGTAGTTTGAGGGATTGGAACGGTTACCCTTTCTAGGAACAGGCTGAATGTAGGCAAACTTCCAATAAGAAGGGAAGGTAGATGTTGACAGAGACAGTTGAAAGAGCGACTAGGCAAGGTGCAAGCACAGAGGCACATTTTTGGAGAACAAAAGGAGGGACCCCATCAGGTCCATAAGTCTTCTGAGGGTTTAGGCCAGCAAGGGCACAGAAAACAACATTGTGAAGAATTTTAATAGGTAGCATGAAGTAGTCCAAGGTAAGAGATTTTAGTAAAGGTTTGAGTGAATAGTTCAGGGATAGATGTGATAGCAGTGGTGCCATCTGGTTGAAATAAAGGAGGGAAAGAAGCAAAGTTATTGGAGATATTTTTGGCTAGATGCCGGAAGTCACGAGGGGAGTTAGATCTTGAAAGATTTTGATGCTTTCTGTTAATGATGGAGTTTTTGGCTAGTTGGAGAATAGACTTGGCATGGTTTCGGGCAGAAATATAATGTACATGAGATTCTAGTGATGGAAGGCTTAAGTACCTTTTGTGGGCCACCTCTCTGTCATGTATAGCACAAGAATAAGCTGTGTTAAACCAAGGTTTGGAAGGTTTAGGTCAAGAAAAATTGAGTAATGTATGCCTCCATGCCAGATACTATGACTTTTATGCACTTGGCACACAAAGACAGGTCTCTGACACAGAAGCAGTAGTCATTCCAAGGAAAATCAACAAAATACCTCCTCAGGTCCCCCTAAGTAGCAGAGGCAAAATGCCAGAGCCACCTTCGCATAGGGGGATCCTGAGGAGGAACTGGAGCAATAGGACAAGATACAGATATAAGATTGTGATCGGAGGCACAAACATTGGTTAACTAATATTAACAGAGCAAGGCAGCTGAGTTGGAAGAATACTAATGCAATATTTGCTGTATGTTGCAAAATACGACAAAGATGTTCCTGCACACACAATATCTAGCCAGTCTCTTCCAGTGGGGATCTTGTTCTGATTTGGAAGATGCATGTATTGGGATTTTTATGGTAAAGAACATGTAGAATGTCTTGATGGGTTGCTTAGGTTGGACAAACCTGCCAAAAAGAGGTTACTCTTGGTAATTTTGTCCATTTGTGATGAAGCTGAAGTTGGCCTCCTTTTGCACCAGTTACTCTATCCTGTCTTGGTTAATTTCAGGCAGGGGTTGATGTGCTTGTTGAAGTTCAGTTTTCAGAGAAGTTACTGGTAGTTTAGCTTCAGGAACATGGCTTGGTTTGTTCTGGTCGTTCTTTGTGGCTGTGATTAGGCTGTGGTCTGAAAAATGTCTTCTGCTTGTTGTATGAGTGAAATAGTTTGTGGTTGTTTATAAATTAAAGAAAGATATTTTGTTTATAAATAAAAGAAATGTTTTGTCAGTTGGCCTTGTCTTTTTTAGTAGAGGAAGAAGTCATGTGAATTCCAGAAGCGCTGACCTCTTCCTTTTCCTGGTCCTCTCTTAGTCTGTCCAGCTGCTTGGGTGGCCCAGGGGATAGAAGTCTATGCCTTCTTGACTAGCACGATGCTTTACCTGGCAGCAGGGACATGGACCAGTGTCCATGACAGGCTGTCACTCAAACATGTTTTTTTCTTGTAAATGCAATATTTTTTGGCTTGTTTGCTATGTTCTTTTTGTGTTATATAGCTACTCTCTTCCATCTTGGTACATGAATGGATGTGTTTCAGGCTCCATTATGTGTATTGGTCCAATTTTTTAAATGTTTGTATTGACCAATACTAATGTAGCCATTTTGGATTTTTTAAAATACTATTCCAATAACTCATGCCTCCTCATGCATGTTCAATAAGAAACGATCACCATCAATTATATTACAAGCCAAAATAGGTCTGCCCTTTGCGTTCAATCAAGCCATTTGTGATCACTGAACATTGCTATACGATCACAGATTTCCTCACTATTATATGTTGCATGATGATTCTGAAGGCACACATGGATAGATCATCTCTTTTATGTTGAAGGAAAATGCTAAAGTCCATCCAGTAAGTGAGAAATAACAATTTGGCAACTTCCCCTCATTGCTGAGGGAACCAGAGATGCCAACCTATGCACAAAGTGATGATGTTAATATTTATCAACCCGATGTTGGGCTTGCATCCAGTGTTTAACAAACGTGTCTGTGGGGTTAGTAAAACCAGTTACGATTGTGGGGCTTGCTGTTTTGTAATTACTAATACAACGTTTAAAAATGTGGCCTACCTTCTATTAAAAGCAAACTGGTTTATGTATCCCATAAAGCAGATTTCAATAACATTTTCAGGTCACCAGACTTCTGCCGAGTCTTGGGGAACTGGACGTGCTGTGGCTCGTATCCCCAGGGTGCGTGGTGGTGGCACTCACCGCTCTGGCCAGGGTGCCTTTGGCAACATGTGCCGTGGTGGTCGCATGTTTGCTCCCACCAAGACTTGGCGTAGGTGGCACCGCAAGATTGGGGTGAACCAGAAGCGTTATGCCATGGTTTCTGCCATTGCTGCCACCTCTAGCCCTGCCCTTGTCATGTCCAAGGGTAAGTGTATTGTCAAGAGTTTTCAGAATAGTAAGCATTTTTGATACTTATCAATTTTTATTTATTACATTGTGTAGTAGTTTGGCTTTGTTATAAGCAGTTTTCAAAAATTTTCAGGACACATGATTCAGGAGGTGCCTGAGGTGCCCCTGGTTGTGTCTGACAAGGTCCAGGAGCTCAGCAAGACCAAGGAGGCAGTGCTGATGCTGAAGAAGCACCGTGCCTGGACTGATGTGTTGAAGGTAGGAAATTTCTAATTAATTTTTGTTATTAAACACTTGTAAATATTTTATGGGATGCAAGAAAATGATTTTACTTGGGTATTTTGGGACTGATAAACCATGAATTTAATGTGTTGAACTCACATTGAACTACTTGAGCACACATTTTGACTAGTGCTGTGCCTCAGTATCCGATGGATAACTTGCTTTACTGAATGATGAGCCTTTTCATCTTGGTCTGTGTTTATGATATCACTGATTCATTAAGATGACTGATCCCTTGTATGTAGATTGATAATGATAAATATAAAGTCAGGCACTGACAAAGTTTGTCTCCCACAGGTTTACAAGAGCAAGAGGTTCCGGCCTGGCAAAGGAAAGATGCGTAACCGCCGCCGCATCCAGCGCAGAGGACCCCTTATCATCTATAACAAGGACCAGGGTCTCACTCGGGCCTTCCGCAACATTCCTGGTGTGGATACCATCTGTGTGGAGAAGCTCAACCTGTTGAAACTGGCACCTGGTGGACATGTTGGTCGGTTCTGCATCTGGACAGAGTCTGGTAAGAAGTTTTTTCATGTGTTATACTTAAGAGAACTTGTGGCTCAGATGTTTGTGGCTCAGACCATATTTCCTCTTGTTACAAAACTTACGCTGTGTTTTTCTCCTGTACAGCTTTCCGCAAGTTGGACTCTCTTTACGGCACCTGGCGTAAGGAGTCCCGCAGGAAGAAGAACTACAATCTTCCAATGCCAAAGATGACAAACACAGACTTGGCTCGTATTTTGAAGTCTGAGGAAATTCAGGCTGTATTGAGGAATCCCAAGTAAGTGATCTTTCTTGTCTTGTATTTTGGTGACTAGGAATGTGAAGGTTGTAACTGGTTTATTTGTTGTAGAATAAACAGATAGTAGGCTGAAGGAAAATAGGTGCATTTGGTCTAATAAAGGTATATTGGTGCTTTGTTTCAATTTTGTGTTTAGATTTTGCCAGGAAACTTACTTTTCCTTGGTTCTGCAGAAAAACGGTGGTGCGGCGCCAGGTGAAGAACAACCCACTTAGGAACCGCCATGCTCTGCTACAGCTGAACCCATATGCTAAAGTGGAGAAGAAGAGGGCTACTGCTTCACAAAACAAACATATTAAAGCCAAGGCAAAGCTGCTGGCCAAACAAGCTGAGGTTTGTGATATCAATATTTGTGTGCATATGCTGAGGGTGTGCTTATAAGTATCTATATATTATCCTTTTCTTTTCTTTTCACAACCTTAATTTTTCTTTCTTTTCCCTTCCAGGCAAAGAAGTAAATCTTCGTTGTTAAGCTCCAGCAGCAATTTAATAAAACGAAAAAATTATTATTTTTTGCCTGCCCTCAGTTCAATCTTATTTTAATTACCAATATTATAGAATTGTGGGTGGCACAGATCGCATTAATAAAAAAAAAAAAATAGTACATGAAGTATTTTTCACATTCTGTAACACCAGTACGATAATTAGGGCATTTTGGAATTAAGGTAAGTTAAAATAATTATGAAATAATGAGAATCATTATATAAATAATTCCTTGTGATTAATCATGTTGGTTGCCAACTGAACAGAGGTGAAGAGCTCCAGCAGTCCATCAGCACACCAGCCTTGCAGTAGTTTCTGAAGGTAAATGCCTAACTCCTCACAGCAGTGGTTGTGGTTTCAGATTTCATTCCACTATAAATGATATTACTTTGGCCTGTGTTTATGATTCATTTGTATTAAATTTGTATTTAATAATTTTTATTACATTGTGTAGCAGTTTGGCTTTGTTATAAACAGTTTTCAAAAATTTTCAGGACGTGATTCAGGAGGTGCCTGAGGTGCCCCTGGTTGTGTCTGACAAGGTCCAGGAGCTCAGCAAGACCAAGGAGGCAGTGCTGATGCTGAAGAAGCACCGTGCCTGGACTGATGTGTTGAAGGTAGGAAATTTCTAATTAATTTTTGTTATTAAACACTTGTAAATATTTTATGGGATGCAAGAAAATGATTTTACTTGGGTATTTTGGGACTGATAAACCATGAATTTAATGTGTTGAACTCACATTGAACTACTTGAGCACACATCTTGACTAGTGCTGTGCCTCAATATCTGATGGATAACTTGCTTTACTGAATGATGAGCCTTTTCATCTTGGTTCCGTGTTTATGATATCACTGATTCATTAAGATGGCTGATCCCTTGTATGATAGATTGATGATGATAAATACAAAGTCAGGCACTGACAAAGTTTGTCTCCCACAGGTTTACAAGAGCAAGAGATTCCGTCCTGGCAAAGGAAAGATGCGTAACCGCCGCCGCATCCAGCGCAGAGGACCCCTTATCATCTATGACAAGGACCGGGGTCTCACTTGGGCCTTCCGCAACATTCCTGGTGTGGATACCATCAGTGTGGAGAAGCTCAACGTGTTGAAACTGGCACCTGGTGGACATGTTGGTCGGTTCTGCATCTGGACAGAGTCTGGTAAGAAGTTTTTTCATGTGTTATACTTAAGAGAACTTGTGGCTCAGATGCTTGTTTGACCATATTTCCTCTCATTTTTCCTCTCATATTTCCTCATTTGATTGGTGGTTTAGAATTGACAGGTACTGTTTAATTTTTGCCCACTTAAGCCATTATTTTTCATGTCAGTTTTGGTGGAAATAGATGTCATTTTACACAGGGTGAACATTTCCACTATGATCGGTAATGAAACGGTAATAATAATAGTAATAGTAATAATAATAATAATAATAATGAGAGGTAAAATAGATGAGAGATTTGTGTTAATGAAGGTTGAACTTTTCAGACATGGGAGGAAGTCATCATTGGAGTTGCCTACTTAAAATTACTAGTCCAGCAACACTGTTCATGTATACCAAGGAGGCAGTGCTGATGCTGAAGAAGCACCGTGCCTGGACTGATGTGTTGAAGGTAGGAAATTTCTAATTAATTTTTGTTATTAAACACTTGTAAATATTTTATGGGATGCAAGAAAATGATTTTATTTGGGTATTTTGGGACTGATAAACCATGAATTTAATGTGTTGAACTCAAATTGAACTACTTGAGCACACATCTTGACTAGTGCTGTGCCTCAGTATCCGGTGGATAACTTGCTTTACTGAATGATGAGCCTTTTCATCTTGGTTCCGTGTTTATGATATCACTGATTCATTAAGATGGCTGATCCCTTGTATGATAGATTGATGATGATAAATACAAAGTCAGGCACTGACAAAGTTTGTCTCCCACAGGTTTACAAGAGCAAGAGATTCCGTCCTGGCAAAGGAAAGATGCGTAACCGCCGCCGCATCCAGCGCAGAGGACCCCTTATCATCTATGACAAGGACCAGGGTCTCACTTGGGCCTTCTGCAACATTCCTGGTGTGGATACCATCAGTGTGGAGAAGCTCAACGTGTTGAAACTGGCACCTGGTGGACATGTTGGTCGGTTCTGCATCTGGACAGAGTCTGGTAAGAAGTTTTTTCATGTGTTATACTTAAGAGAACTTGTGGCTCAGATGCTTGTTTGACCATATTTCCTCTCATTTTTCCTCTCATATTTCCTCATTTGATTGGTGGTTTAGAATTGACAGGTACTGTTTAATTTTTGCCCACTTAAGCCATTATTTTTCATGTCAGTTTTGGTGGAAATAGATGTCATTTTACACAGGGTGAACATTTCCACTATGATCGGTAATGAAACGGTAATAATAATAGTAATAGTAATAATAATAATAATAATGAGAGGTAAAATAGATGAGAGATTTGTGTTAATGAAGGTTGAACTTTTCAGACATGGGAGGAAGTCATCATTGGAGTTGCCTACTTAAAATTACTAGTCCAGCAACACTGTTCATGTATACCAAGGAGGCAGTGCTGATGCTGAAGAAGCACCGTGCCTGGACTGATGTGTTGAAGGTAGGAAATTTCTAATTAATTTTTGTTATTAAACACTTGTAAATATTTTATGGGATGCAAGAAAATGATTTTATTTGGGTATTTTGGGACTGATAAACCATGAATTTAATGTGTTGAACTCAAATTGAACTACTTGAGCACACATTTTGACTAGTGCTGTGCCTCAGTATCCGGTGGATAACTTGCTTTACTGAATGATGAGCCTTTTCATCTTGGTTCGTGTTTATGATATCACTGATTCATTAAGATGGCTGATCCCTTGTATGATAGATTGATGATGATAAATACAAAGTCAGGCACTGACAAAGTTGTCTCCCACAGGTTTACAAGAGCAAGAGGTTCCGTCCTGGCAAAGGAAAGATGCGTAACCGCCGCCGCATCCAGCGCAGAGGACCCCTTATCATCTATGACAAGGACCAGGGTCTCACTTGGGCCTTCCGCAACATTCCTGGTGTGGATACCATCAGTGTGGAGAAGCTCAACGTGTTGAAACTGGCACCTGGTGGACATGTTGGTCGGTTCTGCATCTGGACAGAGTCTGGTAAGAAGTTTTTTCATGTGTTATACTTAAGAGAACTTGTGGCTCAGATGCTTGTTTGACCATATTTCCTCTCATTTTTCCTCTCATATTTCCTCATTTGATTGGTGGTCTAGAATTGACAGGTACTGTTTAATTTTTGCCCACTTAAGCCATTATTATTCATGTCAGTTTTGGTGGAAATAGATGTCATTTTACACAGGGTGAACATTTCCACTATGATCGGTAATGAAACGGTAATAATAATAATAGTAATAATAATAATAATAATAATAATAATAATAATAATAATAATAATAATGAGAGGTAAAATAGATGAGAGATTTGTGTTAATGAAGGTTGAACTTTTCAGACATGGGAGGAAGTCATCATTGGAGTTGCCTACTTAAAATTACTAGTCCAGCAACACTGTTCATGTATACCCTGTGAGGATTCTCAAGGTGTGTTCAATTGGTACATTGAATTGAATATCATGACAGGGTGATGCGATGTATCTAGAATCACAACAGTGTAAGTGCCACTGCAAGTGAAACAGTTAATGGTGCCCAGCTCCTCACCTGCTGATGTTGGGGAGATACAGTCTTGTAATAAAGAAAATGACCTTATTGCTGGGATCATAAAAACAAATTCATCATGACAAGACAAAGCAAGCTTTAGTGAGGAGCCAGGCACCATTAACTCCATTTCCCCTGTGGTGGCGCTTACATTGTTGTGATTCTAGATGCCTCGAATGGGTTTTTTTTATTCTAAATAAAATTTAGGCTTTCATATGATGGAACAATTTGTATGATCATTTTGATTATAACCCAGCTCACTGATTTAATCATGTATAATATTTTTCATATCTTTAAATGTCTTTACTGACGAACATTTCCCTCACAGGGTCTACATAGGTTGCAGTCTAGCATCAACTTAACTTGGGTAAGTGTAGATATCTTGGATGTCAAGCATCATTTGATTGATGGTTTAGAATTGGCAGGTACTGTTTAATTTTTGCCCACTTAAGCCATTATTTTTCATGTCAGTTTTGGTGGAAATGTCATTTTATACGGTGAACATTTGCACTATGGTCAGTAATGAATGCATTCCCAGCTCTCAAAGCATTATCCATTCAGCAATTCTAGGTAATGCTTCACCCATGATCATTAGTGGTGTGTTGCTTACAGGCCACTTGCATGCTGAAGAGGATTACCGCTGAAGGATTTCTAAGAGAATCCCTGAAGGATTTACCCATGTGTGGTGAGTATATGGAAGTTACCCATCAGTTTCATATATGTGTATATATTGACCATCTACAGAGGTTATGGTCTGGTAGGTTTGTGACATGAGTTGTATGGTCCATAAAAATTATATAATTCTTACTTTTGGATTGATATACATGATGATTATTTTTGGATATGATTTAATGATTATAATCTTGCCCTCTCTGAGATGAAATATTTACTTTTTTTTCATTGTAAATATTGTTTTCTTAACTCCTATTATTTAACATTTCAGGTTTGTGGGAAGGACAGTGTAACTACTTGCCCTCTTCAGGTTTTCAAGGCTAGTATATAAACATGCCCAACAACTTGCAGAGATTCTTTTTACACATTCATGATGATTACTTTTAAGTATGAATTTTGATTAAAAACTTGCCCTCTCTGAAATCAGTTTACCAACAGTCTCTCTGATGGGGAACTTCCTTTTCTAAATAGATGCCATTTCAGGTTCCGATGCAATTGCTGCTACCATCCATTTTCTGGAAGGTTCAGTGCCTTCCTGATTTCAACAATTGACCACATGCCAAGCTGTACTGTTAGTGAAGTAAGTATGAGAGTCAAATGTGCAGTATTGGAGCCCATAGTCATCGTCTCCTTAATATTCTGTAGAATGGTATAAAACAAACAAGTAAATGGTATATAACAAACCAGTAAATTGTCTTAGTTTTTAGCATTGCTTGTGGCTTTAGAAAATGTATAGAGGGAGACAAGTTTATGGGTGCCCCAGTATTGTATTCTGCATACTGATCTTCCAAAGTTTATGATTCATAAGAGTTTTGAACAGTAATAATATTGGTAATAATAATAATAATAATGAGAGGTAAAATAGATGAGATTTGTGTTAATGAAGGTTGAACTTTTCAGACATGGGAGGAAGTCTTCATTGGAGTTGCCTACTAGGATTACTAGTCCAGCAGCACTGTTCATGTATACCCTGTGAGGATTCTCAAGGTGTGTTGAAGCAGTACATTGAATTGAATATCATGACAGGGTGATATGAGGCATCTAGAATCAACAGTGTAAGTGCCACTGCAGGTGAAACAGAGTTAATGGTGCCCAGCTAATGTTCGGGAGATATAGTCTTGTAATAAAGAAAATGACCTGATTGCTGGGATCATAAAAATAAATTCATCATGACAAGACAAAGCAAGCTTTAGTGAGGAGCCAGGCACCATTAACTCCATTTCCTCTGTGGTGGCGCTTACATTGTTGTGATTCTAGACGCCTCATATGGGTTTTTTATTCTATATAAAATTTAGGCTTTTATATGATGGAACAATTTGTATGATCAGTTTGATTATAACCCAGCTCACTGATTTAATCATGTATAATATTTTTTCAGATTTTTAATAAATGTCTTTACTGACAAACATTTCTCTCAGGGTGCCCATAGGTTGCAGTCTAGCATCAACATTACTTGGGTAAGTGTAGATATCTTGGATGTCAAGCATCATTTGATTGGTGGTTTAGCATTGACAGGTACTGTTTAATTTTTCCCCACTTAAGCCATTATTTTTCATGTCAGTTTTGGTGGAAATAGATGTCATTTTACACTGGATGAACATTTGCACTATGATTCGTAATGAAACAGTAGTAATAATAATAATAATAATAATAATAATGAGGTAAAATAGATAAGAGATTTGTATTAATGAAGGTTGAATTTTTCAGACATGGGATGAAGTCTTCATAGGAGTTGCCTACTTAAAATTACTAGTCCAGCAACATTGTTCATGTATACCCTGTGAGGATTCTCAAGGTGTGTTGAATCGGTACATTGAATTGAATATCGTGACAGGGTGATATGAAGTATCTAGAATCACAACAGTGTAAGTGCCACTGCAAGTGAAACAAAGTTAATGGTGTCCAGCTCCTCATCTGCTAATGTTGGGGAGATATAGTCTTGAAATAAAGAAAACGACCTGATTGCTGGGATCATAAAAATAAATTCATCATGACAAGACAAAGCAAGCTTTAGTGAGGAGCCAGGCACCATTAACTCCATTTCCTCTGTGGTGGCGCTTACATTGTTGTGATTCTAGACGCCTCAAATGGGTTTTTTATTCTATATAAAATTTAGGCTTTTATATGATGGAACAATATGTATGATCAGTTTGATTATAACCCAGCTCACTGATTTAATCATGTATAATATTTTTCAGATTTTTAATAAATGTCTTTACTGACAAACATTTCTCTCACAGGGTGCCCATAGGTTGCAGTCTAGCATCAACATTACTTGGGTAAGTGTAGATATCTTGGATGTCAAGCATCATTTGATTGGTGGTTTAGCATTGACAGGTACTGTTTAATTTTTCCCCACTTAAGCCATTATTTTTCATGTCAGTTTTGGTGGAAATAGATGTCATTTTACACAGGATGAACATTTGCACTATGATTGGTAATGAAACAGTAATAATAATAATAATAATGATAATGATAATAATAATGAGGTAAAATAGATAAGAGATTTGTATTAATGAAGGTTGAATTTTTCAGACATGGGATGAAGTCTTCATTGGAGTTGCCTACTTAAAATTACTAGTCCAGCAACATTGTTCATGTATACCCTGTGAGGATTCTCAAGGTGTGTTGAATCGGTACATTGAATTGAATATCGTGACAGGGTGATATGAAGTATCTAGAATCACAACAGTGTAAGTGCCACTGCAAGTGAAACAAAGTTAATGGTGTCCAGCTCCTCATCTGCTAATGTTGGGGAGATATAGTCTTGAAATAAAGAAAACGACCTGATTGCTGGGATCATAAAAATAAATTCATCATGACAAGACAAAGCAAGCTTTAGTGAGGAGCCAGGCACCATTAACTCCATTTCCTCTGTGGTGGCGCTTACATTGTTGTGATTCTAGACGCCTCAAATGGGTTTTTTATTCTATATAAAATTTAGGCTTTTATATGATGGAACAATATGTATGATCAGTTTGATTATAACCCAGCTCACTGATTTAATCATGTATAATATTTTTCAGATTTTTAATAAATGTCTTTACTGACAAACATTTCTCTCACAGGGTGCCCATAGGTTGCAGTCTAGCATCAACATTACTTGGGTAAGTGTAGATATCTTGGATGTCAAGCATCATTTGATTGGTGGTTTAGCATTGACAGGTACTGTTTAATTTTTGCCCACTTAAGCCATTATTTTTCATGTCAGTTTTGGTGGAAATAGATGTCATTTTACACAGGATGAACATTTGCACTATGATTGGTAATGAAACAGTAATAATAATAATAATAATAATAATGATAATAATAATGAGGTAAAATAGATAAGAGATTTGTATTAATGAAGGTTGAATTTTTCAGACATGGGATGAAGTCTTCATTGGAGTTGCCTACTTAAAATTACTAGTCCAGCAACATTGTTCATGTATACCCTGTGAGGATTCTCAAGGTGTGTTGAATCGGTACATTGAATTGAATATCGTGACAGGGTGATATGAAGTATCTAGAATCACAACAGTGTAAGTGCCACTGCAAGTGAAACAAAGTTAATGGTGTCCAGCTCCTCATCTGCTAATGTTGGGGAGATATAGTCTTGAAATAAAGAAAACGACTTGATTGCTGGGATCATAAAAATAAATTCATCATGACAAGACAAAGCAAGCTTTAGTGAGGAGCCAGGCACCATTAACTCCATTTCCTCTGTGGTGGCGCTTACATTGTTGTGATTCTAGACGCCTCAAATGGGTTTTTTATTCTATATAAAATTTAGGCTTTTATATGATGGAACAATATGTATGATCAGTTTGATTATAACCCAGCTCACTGATTTAATCATGTATAATATTTTTCAGATTTTTAATAAATGTCTTTACTGACAAACATTTCTCTCACAGGGTGCCCATAGGTTGCAGTCTAGCATCAACATTACTTGGGTAAGTGTAGATATCTTGGATGTCAAGCATCATTTGATTGGTGGTTTAGCATTGACAGGTACTGTTTAATTTTTCCCCACTTAAGCCATTATTTTTCATGTCAGTTTTGGTGGAAATAGATGTCATTTTACACAGGATGAACATTTGCACTATGATTGGTAATGAAACAGTAATAATAATAATAATAATAATAATAATAATAATGATAATAATAATGAGGTAAAATAGATAAGAGATTTGTATTAATGAAGGTTGAATTTTTCAGACATGGGATGAAGTCTTCATTGGAGTTGCCTACTTAAAATTACTAGTCCAGCAACATTGTTCATGTATACCCTGTGAGGATTCTCAAGGTGTGTTGAATCGGTACATTGAATTGAATATCGTGACAGGGTGATATGAAGTATCTAGAATCACAACAGTGTAAGTGCCACTGCAAGTGAAACAAAGTTAATGGTGTCCAGCTCCTCATCTGCTAATGTTGGGGAGATATAGTCTTGAAATAAAGAAAACGACCTGATTGCTGGGATCATAAAAATAAATTCATCATGACAAGACAAAGCAAGCTTTAGTGAGGAGCCAGGCACCATTAACTCCATTTCCTCTGTGGTGGCGCTTACATTGTTGTGATTCTAGACGCCTCAAATGGGTTTTTTATTCTATATAAAATTTAGGCTTTTATATGATGGAACAATATGTATGATCAGTTTGATTATAACCCAGCTCACTGATTTAATCATGTATAATATTTTTCAGATTTTTAATAAATGTCTTTACTGACAAACATTTCTCTCACAGGGTGCCCATAGGTTGCAGTCTAGCATCAACATTACTTGGGTAAGTGTAGATATCTTGGATGTCAAGCATCATTTGATTGGTGGTTTAGCATTGACAGGTACTGTTTAATTTTTCCCCACTTAAGCCATTATTTTTCATGTCAGTTTTGGTGGAAATAGATGTCATTTTACACAGGATGAACATTTGCACTATGATTGGTAATGAAACAGTAATAATAATAATAATAATGATAATGATAATAATAATGAGGTAAAATAGATAAGAGATTTGTATTAATGAAGGTTGAATTTTTCAGACATGGGATGAAGTCTTCATTGGAGTTGCCTACTTAAAATTACTAGTCCAGCAACATTGTTCATGTATACCCTGTGAGGATTCTCAAGGTGTGTTGAATCGGTACATTGAATTGAATATCGTGACAGGGTGATATGAAGTATCTAGAATCACAACAGTGTAAGTGCCACTGCAAGTGAAACAAAGTTAATGGTGTCCAGCTCCTCATCTGCTAATGTTGGGGAGATATAGTCTTGAAATAAAGAAAACGACTTGATTGCTGGGATCATAAAAATAAATTCATCATGACAAGACAAAGCAAGCTTTAGTGAGGAGCCAGGCACCATTAACTCCATTTCCTCTGTGGTGGCGCTTACATTGTTGTGATTCTAGACGCCTCAAATGGGTTTTTTATTCTATATAAAATTTAGGCTTTTTATATGATGGAACAATTTGTATGATCAGTTTGATTATAACCCAGCTCACTGATTTAATCATGTATAATATTTTTCAGATTTTTAATAAATGTCTTTACTGACAAACATTTCTCTCACAGGGTGCCCATAGGTTGCAATCTAGCATCAACATTACTTGGGTAAGTGTAGATATCTTGGATGTCAAGCATCATTTGATTGGTGGTTTAGCATTGACAGGTACTGTTTAATTTTTGCCCACTTAAGCCATTATTTTTCCATGTCAGTTTTGGTGGAAATAGATGTCATTTTACACAGGATGAACATTTGCACTATGATCGGTAATGAAATAGTAATAATAATAATAATAATGAGAGGTAAAATAGATGAGAGATTTGTGTTAATGAAGGTTGAACTTTTCAGACATGGGATGAAGTCTTCATTGGAGTTGCCTACTTAAAATTACTAGTCCAACACTTCATGTATTCCCTGTGAGGATTCTCAAGGTGTGTTGAATTAGTACATTGAATTGAATATCATGACAGGGTGATAAAAAGTATCTAGAATCACAACAGTGTAAGTGCCACTGCAAGTGAAACAATTAGTGGTGTCCAGCTCCTCACCTGCTAATGTTGGGGAGATGTAGTCTTGAAATAAAGAAATGATCTTATTGCTGGGATCATAAAACATAAATTCATCATGACAAGACAAAGCAAGCTTTAGTGAGGAGCCAGGCACCATTAACCCATAGACCTCGGGCTAGAGGACTATTGTCGTCTTCTCAGCGCGCGAGCAGTATTGATAAATTTCAGAAAAATAGGGGTTCTTCATCAGTACCCTGTGGGGTAATTTCAAACAAAAACATAGTAGTTTTTAGTGTTATCTCACCGCCAATCCTTCCTCTTCACGATGAAATAAATTGAATTTGTCTAGGTTGCAGCCCGGCAGAGATATGATGTTGGGAAGAGGTGCTACTTTTGGCCAAGCCGAGCGCACTTGTTCGTGCGGGTGCTGTTGACCTTGGCCTGGGTCTCCCTCTCCCCGCGCCACCACGTACACAGCATGCATTCTCTCATACCAGCGCGATTATTCACATTAGGCTACATATTACGCAGGTTTGATGCTCATATACATAACTCCTTGCGAAACTTAATGTTTTTTTTTTTGGTCATCATATGAAAAAAAAACTTTCATAAACACAGTACAATTATCGAATATATACACTCATTAGGCTACATATTACGCAGGTTTGACACTCATATAAATAACTCCTTAAGAAACTCAACGAACAAGGCTCTTAGGATACCACTGTTATTCAAATTTACCACATGCGGTGGCTTAGTGCGCTCCCTGATTATAGGGGTAGAGGAACTGGGGCCCGATGGCGCGCTCCCTTCCTCCACGCATCCAGACACAGGGAAATCATTATCAGCATATCTGTCCGCCATAGTGGTCTGTAGTGCTCTGGGAAGTTGCGTGAAATGTAGGGCAGGGATGCCATCAACCACAGGAAATAATAATTACGTCACGGGAGTACAAATCTTGGCGGGACAGCAGAGGACGGGAACTCCCGCCACCCGAAGCCCTCCGCCCGAGCGGGAATTCCCGTCGCCCGAAGCGTATGGGTTAACTCCATTTCCCCTGTGGTGGTGCTTATGTTGTGATTCTAGACGCCTCAAATTTTTTTTTTTTTTTTTTTTTTTTTTTTTTTTTTTTTTTTTTAATAAAACTTTGGCTTTTATATGATGGAAAAATTTGTATGATCAGTTTGATTATAACCCAGCTCACTGATTTAATCATGTATAATATCTTTCAAATCTTTAAATGTCTTTACTGAGAAACATTTCCCTCACAGGGTGCCTGTAGGTTGCAGTCTAGCATCAACTTGACTTGGGTAAGTGTAGATATCTTGGATGTCAAGCATCATTTGATTGATGGTTTAGAATTGACAGGTACTGTTTAATTTTTGCCCACTTAAGCCATTATTTTTCATGTCAGTTTTGGTGGAAATGTCATTTTATACGGTGAACATTTGCACTATGATCAGTAATGAATGCATTCCCAGCTCTCTGAAAGCATTATCCATTCAGCAATTCTAGGTAATGCTTCACCCATGATCATTAGTGTTGTGTTGCTTACAGGCCACTTGCATGCTAAAGAGGATTACCGCTGAAGGATTTACCCATGTGTGGTGAGTATATGGAAGTTACCCATCAGTTTCATACATGTGTATATATTGACCATCTACAGAGGTTATGGTCTGGTAGGTTTGTGACTCATCATGAGTTGTATGGTCCATAAAAATTATATAATTCTTATTTTTGGATTGATAAACATGATTATTTTTGGATATGATTTAATGATTATAATCTTGCCCTCTCTGAGATGAAATATTTACTTTTTTTTCATTGTAAATATTGTTTTCTTAACTCCTATTATTTAACATTTCAGGTTTGTGGGAAGGACAGTGTAACTACTTGCCCTCTTCAGGTTTTCAAGGCTAGTATATAAACATGCCCAACAATTTGCAGAGATTCTTTTTACACATTCATGATGATTACTTTTAAGTATGAATTTTGATTAAAAACTTGCCCTCTCTGAAGTCAGTTTACCAACAGTCTCTCTGATGGGGAACTTCCTTTTTTAAATAGATGCCATTTCAGGTTCCGATGCGATTGCTGCTACCATCCATTTTCTGGAAGGTTCAGTGCCTTCCTGATTTCAACAATTGACCACATGCCAAGCTGTACTGTTTAGTGAAGTAAGTATGAGAGTCAAATGTGCAGTATTGGAGCCCATAGTCATCGTCTCCCTAATATTCTGTTGATGGTATAAAACAAACAAGTAAATGGTATATAACAAACCAGTAAATTGTCTTAATTTTTAGCATTGCTTGTAACTTTAGAAAATGTATAGAGGGAGACAAGTTTATGGGTGCCCCAGTATTGTATTCTGCATACTAATCTTCCAAAGTTTATGATGAAACCTTTTTCAGAGCATTGGGTTATGAGGTTTATGATTACCAATGTAGACATCTGACCATGATTTAATTGTAAACCTTTATTTAATATATGTAACGTAGTTAAGTTTAACTTTTCGCCTTTGCAGGAGTCTCCAAGTATTGAGGGCATTGAAAGCTGTGGGTGTCTTCATTTTATCCAGGTAAGCAGATCTTTTGTCCTTTGCCGTTACTGTAGGATGGGCTGTATGTGTGTATATGTAAATACCACAATTCAGCTAACAGACCAGATTCAAATTTGAAGCATTTTAACCCTTACATGGCTGCAATTGCTTATGTAATCGAGCACAATTCAGCTAACAGACCAGATTCAAATTTGAAGCATTCTAATGAAATCTAGTAATCTTTCCTGGTTTAGCTTTAGTAAAATTATGAAATCTATGTTCAGAGCATTGGGGTATGAACTTAATTATTCTTTTGACACCTGTTTAGTTTATTGGTAGATGAGAAGTATTGAATTACGTGTGGTCTTAACTAGCTTTTTTTTCTCTCTCTCTCTCTCTCTCTCTCTCTCTCTCTCTCTCTCTCTCCCTCCCTCCCTCCCTCCCTCCCTCCCTCCCTCCCTCCTTCGTTTTTAATTTTTCTTTAGAACTGCCAAGTACTGTTACTTCATTAGTCAAGGCCCAACAAGTGGTTTACCCTAACTGCATCATACCCAAACAACAGTAGTAGTTTACCCTTGCTGCATCCTACCCAAACAACAACAGTAATGGTTTATCCTTGCTGCATCATACCCATTCTTAACAAAGCTGACCTGGCTGGATGCAGATAAATTCCCTCGAGGCTGTCATTGTTCGAGTTCAGTTTCATCCACAAATCTCTTTTATCACTTGCTGCTTTCCGCAATTTATTATTCCTTAACCCTTTCCTTCCGGCGCTTAAATTATTTTCCCGTTTTTTATGACGGCTAAAAATGGTTAACCTAGAAATTGTCAGAAAATTGTTTGAATACTAATAATTATTTTCTCTTTGTCATTCTGAATACAATGATATACTTTGTAGCTCGATGTGACCTCTCAAAGTTGAGTTTATGCCTTATAAAGAATTCCTCCTCCTCCCGCTGTGTGATTCGTCATCCAGAAACAGCCTGGAGAGCGATGACGCCGCGTGCACACACACACACACTCTCTCTCTCTCTCTCTCTCTCTCTCTCTCTCTCTCTCTCTCTCTCTCTCTCTCTCTCTCTCTCTCTCTCTCTCTCTCTCTCTCTCTCTCTCTCTCTCTCTCTCTCTCTCTCTCTCTCTCTCTCATCTTGGAGGGGAAATTGTACACTTCCAATGAGAGAGAGAGAGAGAGATTTCATCCCTTTTCACATCAAGTTTCAGGCAAATAACATTTTCTCTCTTTCTCTCTCTCTCTCTCTGACAAGTTACCTTCTACAATTTTATTATAAAATCGAAGATAATGAAAAAATTAACATGAAAGAATGATAGGTATCATCTCTCTGTTCTTATAAAACAGGTGGATCCTGTAAATCATTTTCCGAGTCCTCACTAATGTCTTCGCTTTCTTCAGCTTCTAAATATTCACTGTCACTGTCTTCAAACTCAGAAGCACTACATATGTTGTGTCCTGCTCCATGGTGAGTTATGATCTGAGATCCTTGGCTCTTATCAGGATGTCTCTTCACACTTATCATGGTGCTTTCCACCCGGCGGATTGCTGGAGTTGCCAAGTGTCGCCCGGAGAAAGGGAAAATAGCTTAGTTACCACTAAATTTCCAGAGCTAGTGACAACACTACATGTGGAAACATGCCAGACACTTCCACTCACACCATCTGACTCGAGAAACTGCGCTTGGACCTCAAAATTGAGGCGCGAAAATTCTTGTTTACCGGTATGATCGCCGTCGCTATGGACGCATTTTTGCAATCATATATATACGATTGCCGGAAGGAAAGGGTTAAAATAAATTCATTTACTTCTTAAAATAATGTGCCTCACAAACCAGATTTTGCCCTTTTTTCTTCTTCCCTTGCCACCATTATATATATAAAGTTTGTGCACTCATTTTAAATTCTTTATAATTTCTTCTATATTACGCTATTGTCACAGTATTTTGATATATAGTGGGCTTTGGTGTTACAGCTATTTTGATTTGTATAGCCAGGTTATTTCCCAGTATGCATTTGCATATATCATTGTGTTCATAAGAGTAGTTAGTGGTTTTCCTTTATCTTGTACACAGTAGTTTGTTATATAAATGATTAATGAGCCTTTTGGTTCACTCATGAAATAGCTGTGAGGTAATGTTGGCTAGCCTGCATGAGGGAACCACTGTGTACTGGATTTACAGTAGTATGAAGAATATTTCATTTAGTGGTCCCCATCAACAAATAATAGTATAAATTAGAAAATATTCATGGATGTATGTAGATCTGGTATCCCTTCATGTACGTGGCCAACCCTAATTAATTTATTAGCTCATCAAAAGTACTGCTGTTGTGGCCTATTAAGTCTCAGAATGGACCATAGTCTGTATGAAGAAAATAAAAATAAAAATGCTTACACTGCAATTTATGTATCCCTTACATTACATAATTCTATATTTTGAGCACTTTTTTGGGAAGGAATATATACACTATTGAGGTATCTTAACCCTCCCCCCTGGGTGAACGTCCAATACTTATCTATCTCCCTACCTTTTTAATTTTTTTTTTTTTTTTATTAATATTCCATTAAACTACTGTGGGTCATTGAAGTGAGCCATTCACATAGTAATAACTGCATGTAGTGAACCATGTGCTAGAAGACTATACCTATTACCAAAAATCCTGAATCCTTAAATTATTTGCTTGCTGTGTCTATGTATCCAATCATTAAAAAATTTTAGGGATATCCAATAAAACTAGAGCATCATCAGGGTGCACAATACTCTCCCAAAAGATGCCACTTACGAAAACCTGACGAGTCCATTATTAATAGCCCTCGTACCACAGAAGTTGGCTTCTAATGCTTGTTAACCTTGATGGTGAATTTCCAAGTCCATTAACCTTATTGAATTTCCTTATATGCTATTTTTCCCAATCTTCTTCAGTCACTTAAAATATTTTGTAGGTTTTGTTTCCATATGATAAGAAAACTTCCTGAATAATCCTGTTTTAAGTATTTAATAGGAAAATCATGAATTCAAAAGAACAATCTCAGAAATATCTTATTGACAAAACTAGCTAATTTTTTCTCAATTCTAGTTTTAACCTAATAAAAACTAACCATACAAAAATTATATTATGTATTACTCATAGCAAGCATGGTGTTAACCTCCCAGATTATCTTACGTAATTGGTCAATAATTTCCTTCATGTAGCGCGCCTTCAAGTAGAGTTGCTGAAAAAAAAAAAATTCAAAATCACAAGATGGAGGAGACATACATGTGCAACAAAGCAAACCATTCTGAATCTGAAGTTTAATCATTAACCCAGAACACATCACACAGAAGTCTTGCAGCCGAATGGTAGCAACAACAAATGAGCCAGACCAATTTACTGTGATACAGGGTAGAGAAAATCTGAATGCTGGTAACCAATGTGAAAAGAAACAAAACCTGATTACCTGGATTCTAAATCTGCTATGGGACATGACTCATTCTCAAGAGACAGGATTACTTTTCACATACAAGCAAATATTTTTAAACTATAATGTCCACATGGATGATACGCACCTCTTTCAGCTCCCTGGCTTCCTCCACCAAAGAACGATAGTTATCTCCTATTTTCTTGTGATCTCCTCTACTATCACCATCATCCTTATAAGGAATAAGGCTCTGCAAAACAAGGCATAAGTTGATAATGATGTAACAGACATACCAGAAATTTAAATGGTTTCTATTATCTACTTACATATATTTCAGTGTTTGTTATTTGAAACATACTCAGACCAAAGCACAAGGATCTCTGGGTGTTCTGGTCTCCCACAGTCAGTCTTTGCACACTTCAGTCCTCTCACACTTTATTCCAGTATATTTGCCTCATAACTTACCTCTATGTGGGTGTACTCCATTCCTGCACAGTCATCATTGACCCTGGTGTAAATTGCTCGGAGAGCCTTGAAATGCCGCTGTATAGCATTTAAGTTGTCTTGAATCCGTGCTTTCTTCTCATTGCTCACTTGTGCTGCTTGTGCTGTGCCATTTGGAAGCTGAGGAAAAAACGTTGAAAGAATATTATACACATCACTTTTTGTTTAACAGGCCAGTTCATGAAAAGACAAACTGCTTTAAACTTACAGATATATGATTCAAACAGTGGAAATCAATTATACTTATGAAAGATGCCTTCAATGTTAGCAGGTTGGAAGGCCAGAATAATGAAATTGAGATAAATTTGACATTTAATAAAGATAAAGATGTTAAGTGCACAGAAATTCATAAAAGATCATACAAAAAGATGAGGGAAAATAAAATGCAATGAGTATAAAGGATGAGAATAAATTATGAGAATATATGAACTATTTCCTGAACAAGATTTAAGAAAAGTTTTATGTACTTTAATTAAAGATTGAGGCAATGGCAGGATGAGAAGTTTGGAGAGTGTAAGAACATGTGAGAGGACTAAGTGGAGATTTTTTTTTCAAAAGTCAAAGGGAACAAATGCAGAAATATAATACATGAAATAAACTCACTTGAACATTCTTGAGATGAGTAAAAACTTCACTAGTCCTCATGACAACTTCTTGGACAGTTTCACACCCAACTTTGCAAAAGAGGGCAGTGTTTCTTTGAGGCTGTGTTTGTGTCTGAGAAGTGTCACTAGTTCCCTGCTGTATTCCTTGTCCACCTGTAATACAAGATGTGTGCTCAAGTTGCATATCATATTTTCATAAATCTTCCATACTATAAAACTTGTGCAGTCCAGCAACTCTAACCCTTAAGATAAAGCACAATACTAGTTTTTATTCCCTGCATGGTATAAATTTAGTTAAAAGGACTGTTCTCTCCAAAAATATTTCATACTTTCATTATAGAGATATCAGGAAACTTTAGATTTTTTTTTTTTCTTTCTTAGTGAGGTTCTGGCCAAGGGCAACAGCAGAAACAGAAGAATTACAAATGCAAGTACCTGTTTGTGGTGTGGGGCCCATCTGCCCAGTGTTGTAGGAGCCCCGCATCATGGCTGGTGATCCGCTGCTCATAGCCATGGCTGATAAAGTAACAAAAATTTTTTTACAGATAAAATTCATGATTATCTTTCCAGATCATGTTCATTATGAAGAAAAAAAAACTCAACCTTCTCCCTTTGAAAGAAGCAAACAAGCTGAGTAAGTAAACAATCACCTCAAGAGTAGTAGGTAACCACTTCATGAAACAAAATTTTTAATGCATTACAGTGAGCTTTATCAACTATGGCTTTGTAATTCCAGCATCTGTATAACAGTAATGGTAATGCTACCACTGGGTGATATTCTCATCAGCTAATCAACCATCTGTTTTAAATTGTTCAATAAACTGATTTTATATTCCTAGGAAATCACTATTTGCACGATACTGAATTATACAGGTACCGCAATCCAATATCAATGCAAAAGCAAGTTCTTGCACATTTTAGTACAAAAATACAAGGGGCAATCAGCAAGTGAGAGCATTGCCCACTGAATGATACATGATACATGGATACTGTTTGTGTTCATATCCTCACCTAGTTAACTCACCTGATTAGCTACCCTAGTAACTCCTAAGATGGCAACAGAAGCACGATGTAAAGAGGTACATAAGGGCAGCATATCTGCAGGTATGCCAGTCAATATAATTCTAACAAAAGACAGAGTTGGCAATAAGAATGACTGCATTGTGTGCTATATGCAGAGTATTGTATGTACATGATGTATTAATGGTTATGAGATCAGTGAATACTGTAGATTTATATTTTTCATACTAGATGGTTAGAACCAGACCATGGTTAAACACAATTGAGAATGACATGGGTTTAGACTGCAGAGATGTGACTTAGGGTGGATGGTGGGGGTTTAGTCTGTAAATTGGTGATAGAGTGCACCCAGAACAGAATGTACGGCCAACTTCAATGAGGAAATGATTGTAATGCAACAATTTCATCTGGTAAGGAATTCTACAGACCTTTGTGAGAAAAAGCCTTCTCTGAGACTGAAGAGAGCCATAAATGTGAAGGATTTTAAATATGTGTCCCCTTGTGCCCAATGAGACAGCCAGAGTAAATATTTCCTCTGGATAGAAACTACACTTATGATGGAAGATTTTCCAATATTTTAAGAGATCTGCAAGTAGTAGATGACTTTGGACAGTATAAACCAAGAATCTTTAGTTACTCCCTAAAAGATAGATCAGATAAACCTTCAACATGACAAGTCCAGGTCCTCTGGACTGATTCCAGCAAACAAAGATCCCCCTCCATACATGAGGCATATCCTAAAAAGGATCTTGTGTGTGTTGTACATGGTGAGCATGAAGTCCTGTGATCTACAAAAAGTACACTTAAGGAAACTGGTAGACAGCCCAGAAGGCTTATTGACAATATACCTAATATGGTGATGGAATCTAAGAGAGGAATCCACCAGAACACCAAGATCCTTATGATAACTGACCAAGGGTATAGTAAGATTTTGAAACTAATATACAGAAAGCTGCGAATAAGATGCTAAGTTATAGAACCTCATTGAAGCCTCAACACAACTGCACAGATACTCTCTCATTCTGGCAAGATGATGTTCCCAGAGATATTGACTAGGGTGGAGATGGACTGTGCTTTAAGCACATCTTAAAATCATTTGCAAAGATTTTGCAGTTGATCAAAACTGTAGACAGTAAGTGATTCAAATATTATAAGAACAGTAGTGGCCCTAGCACAGAACCCTGAGGTACACCACTTTTAACTTCCCTGGAGCTGCTACTGGTTCCAAAAATAGACACTTGCATTGTCTTACACTGGAAATGACCTGATCCAGTACAGCAGAAAGCCCACAATAGCAATGCTCTGGAGTTTCTGAAGCAAAACTGAATGATTAACTGCAACAAAGGCTGTAAAGAAGGCTAACAATACCACATCCACCACACATCCAGTGTCTAATCCTAAGGTAACAAGTTGTAGGTTAATAACAGCTGATCATCAACTGTCCTACATCAAAAGCCAAATTGATCATTTATGAGTTTAGCATTTCAAGGTAGGAGCAGATGTGCTCTGCTATAATCCTTTCTAAAGTCTTACAAAATACAAAAGTTAGGCTTATTGGTCTATAATTTAATGGATTAGAAAGAGATTCATTCTTGAAGATGGACACTACATTAGAGACCTTCCACAGCATAGGGAGGGTGGCCTCACTCATGTTAGTGGCAAAGGTTTTGAAGATAGGATAGGATAAAGACTGGCATGATTTTAGTAGTCTGGGATGTAAACCATCTGGTCCCATACTAGTGATAGGATCAAGTGCTACAAGACTCTTGGACACATCAAAAAAGGTAACATTTATATTGCCAAGTACTCCACATAAAAATCTGATGATAGGAAGGATTATGGCAAATATCTTTGAATACTGATGCAAAACTACTGACAAAAATTTCAACCATAACTTACAGTTTTTTGACCAATGACCCATTTGGATGTATTAGTGGACCCACAGAAGCAGCTGTTTCTTTTTACTTTGTGTATACTGATGGAATTTTAACTTTGTGTACACTGATGGAAAGCTTTTGGATTAAGTTTGTATTTTCTAAAGATATCTTGGAATAAGTAAAATAATTCTTATAATGCTAACTGATACTGTTATAAATGTCCATGGCCCAAGCAGATTCTAGAGACTGACTATCATAAAATCTTGTGTTCTTAAAAAGCTGTCATGTTTTCAATTTCTTCTTTAAGGAGCAGCAGGAGGATTGAAGGAGGACTGAAATTTGGGCTTGGTACTGAGTGGTATACAAGTTTCTATCAGAAAAGTGAGAATTTCTAACAAATTGGTTAATATAGCATCCACTGAGAGATGACATAACACTTAGTACCAATCAATTTTGCATAGATCATAATTTATAATGCCATATTTTCCTTTAGTCCAAGCTCTTTTGTCAGGGCTTTATCTTCATCAACAGGATCAAACATGAAATCATAGCTGAATACGGGAGGGACATGCCCACACCCAGGAGAGGGACACAAGGACCATACGTTGTCTATGCTATCCACTTCTGTTGACAGGATTAGGTCAAGGGTGTTACTGAAGGTATAAAGGTTGGAAAATTAACCAACTGATGTAATCCGATGGTGTTAAAGCAATTTGTAAAAGATACAGTAAGGGGATTACAGTCAAGAAACATTGCATCATCCTTTGATCAATCAATAGCAGGGGTATTGAAGTCACATAAAATCAGAACTTCCTTATACGTATGCACGAAATTCTTCCAAGAAGTTAATTAGAGTGGCATTATCCTTTGGGGTATTTGATGATGGTCAGTACAGAGCTATTATATAACACTTGAGGAATACTAGAATCATTATTAAACACTGGGGCAAAAAAAAAAAAATCTTGGTATATAGACAAATGCAGTGTTTTGTTACATTTCCAGCAACAACAGCGCAAGAAAATAGGTTATAATTTTGAGTTGATAGGAAAGAATCAATATAGTCATCCCTTATTACCCATGGTTTCAGTTTCACCTTTACATAGATTGCTGCCAACCACAAAATTTGTGACACTGGTGATAGCAGAGGAGGTAATGAGGCAGCCTTCTGGGATTCATTGTTTTTTTTTTTTCAGTTAATTGATAAATAAAATGTATGTAACCATGTAAAAATGGCTCCCTACTTGATGAAGAACCTTTTCTACCTATATATCTAACGAAAGTGACATCTATCATCTTTTTTTTCAAGGAAGCTCTCACTGGCTAGAGCTGCCTTTGACGTGTATTTTGGACCTGTCTTCTTCCTATCCCCCTCTACAACCCTTTCCTGTCCCTCTTTCCATCCCCCCCCATGGTTCTTATACCTCTCTCTCTCTCTCTCTCTCTCTCTCTCTCTCTCTCTCTCTCTCTCTCTCTCTCTCTCTCTCTCTCTCTCTCTCTCTAATTGAATTTAGTTCATTGAAATAAAAAAAGAATTAAAAAACAATACCAATGGGTTCTTTCTAAAGAATACACACACACACACACACACACACACACACACACACACACACACACACTGAATAAAATCTGGGACTGGAATGAGAAATGGGAGATGGAATTTAATATGAAAAAATGTCATGCAATGGAAATATGAAAAAAATGAAGAGACCCAAATGGACATATAAAATGGGAAATGAAGAAACAATAAAAGTATAAAAAGAGAAAATCTGGAAGTGATAATACAGGATAGTCAACAGTCAGAGAAGCATGTAGGAAACGTATTCAGAGATACATATAAAATGGTGAGAAATATTGGAACAGCATTCCACTACATGGATAAAGATATGATGAGAAAGATTAGGCCAAAGCTGGAATATGCTGAATCAGTGTGGTTTCCCCACAAGGAGAAATGTAGAAAAACTAGAAAGGATACAAAGGATGGCAACAAAGATGGTTCCAGAAGTGGAAGAATTAACATATGAAGACAAGTTAAAGGAAATGTATTTGCCAACACTGGAACAAAGAAGAAAAAGGGGAGACTTAATACTAATTTTAAAATCGTCGAATAGAGTGGAAGAAATAGATAATGAGAAACTGCTACTAAGAGAAGTAGAAAATACCAGATACACACAAGGACACAGCACAAAACTAAGAAAAGGAAGATGCTTGAGTAACAAAGAAATATAGTTTCCCACAGAAAAATATAGAAGTTTGGAACAAGTTCAGTGAGGATGTAGTATCAGCAATTAGTGTGCACAACTTCAACTCTGTATCTACACAACAAGTGTAGGTATTTACACAAGTGTAGATATGGAGACAGGACCACATGTGCATAGCTCAGGCCCTGTAAATTACAACTAGGTAAATACAAGGAATAAAAAATTAATGTCTCAATTGACTAGGTGGGAACATAGATATTCATTACTCAAAAGGGAAATTATTAAAAACCCCCATGAATTATTTTTGCTCCTGCCACTAAATTTTTCCACATTTCTTAATTGATATTGATATCACTAATGGGATAATACATACCAAAGTTATACATCAAGGGAGAGGAGAAAAGAATTAAATATTACTGAGGAAACATGTGGTGAGGGGACACACTGGCGTGCTGCAGGTGGGCAAACAAAGCCTCCTTTGCCGTGCCTGGTGACACCACCCCTAACACCATCTCTGATTTTGCAGGTAGAATGCCTTGAATTTAGAATTAAAATAGTGTTTGACTATATATATATATATATATATATATATATATATATATATATATATATATATATATATATATATATATATATATATATATATATATATATATATATATATATATATATATATATATATATATATATATATATATATATATATATATATATATATTAGGGAAGATAGTGACAACAATTTGAGAGTGAAGTGAAGTGTGATAATGTAATTATAAATGAAATAGTGATATGTATGAGTTGGCATCCCTCAGGGAGAGAGACAAAGCCTCCCTCACTGTGCCTGGTGACGCCACCCCTACCACCTCCTCTGATTTTGCAGGATGTAATTGATAAACTGAGTGCATTCTGTAGGTTATGTTAAATGGGCACAGTCAAAGGGAGTAAGGCTAGTATGCCTCAGTGGCCAAGTCGCATGTGTCATGTACCTGTTCCCTGCCTCATGGTCAGGTAATGGCAGTCTTGGTAATTGTGCTTAGGAAGTGACGGTCAGTCTTCTGACTGCATAAACTTTCAACCTGGGAAGATAATTCTAAATTGGATTTTTAGGAGGCAGGAAATGCCTGTAAATTAGTTGGGAGTGCATGGTGAAAATTTAGGTGTTAAATTCTCTGTTCTTGTTCCCTTAAGTATATAAATGAATTGATTTGTGATTTAACCATGGTGAGATAATAACTCAATAAATTTTATTTGTTTTGTGAGAAGTTGCACTCACCCCTTTTGTAGAAGAAGAAGAAGAAGAAGAAGAAGAAGAAGAAGAAGAAGAAAAATGCTTATAAATTTATTATCCTAAAGAGACATTAGTGTCTGTAAACAAAGTAAGGGAACACTACCAAATAATTATTTTTAATTTAAAGCCTGGACATGCTACCAAGTAACCAAAGGTAAAGAATTCAAAGTAAGTAAGGAAATACCATTATAGAACCTGTTCTGTATTTATTAAGTAAAGAGTTAAAAAGGAGTTAAAAAAAAAGAGTTAAAGAAAAATTTAAAGTAAAAGTTAATGAAACTAAAAACTAAATTAAACAAAACAATCTAAGATGCTACAGTCCCCAGCACCACAAAGGCCTGTCCATTGAATGCAGATGCCAACAGTTAGGCCTCCAGACAATCCAGGAAAGAAGAAAGAGGGGACATGATAGAAACATTCAAAATAATAAAAGGATTTGAAAATATACTACAAAACACGATTTTTTAAGACCAATTGGAACAACCCGCGAGGCCATTCAATTATGTTTGCCAAGCCGAACCACTGGAAATCAACAATAAAAAGGAAACAACTTCCCATTAAGAATCATAGATGAATGGAATAAACTTCCAGAGTGCAGTAAATGAGAGCAATTGCCACTTTCAAAGCCTGATACGAGACATATTACCCGATACAGTATTGGCTGACTAGTCCTTGGAGGTAGGGACAAAAAAAAAAAAAAGATTCTTATTCCCCGGCTATCTGTTCATAGATAAGCATTCATAGGTAAACGCTGGATGACAGAAATTCACCGAGGAAGAAAACAAAATACAAAGCCAGTTTGGCAGCATTACGGCAATACACTCATCGCTTAGATGCTACACAACGGTATATCTGCTCTTTGGACCTCAGGAATGTATGCCACACAAGAATATCAAGAAACAAAGAGGTAAAAAAAAAGGGCATACCTGTATTCTGTTTCACACGTAGTTCGATTCAATGTTGTTGTGAGGCATCAGGGCCCCCACACTGACCAGGCTCAGGATGCCGACACTCGCTGTTCTCTGTTGCTTCCATGCACTCAAATTTAATGTCATGCATCCTTTCACAGCAATATGCAGCAGTGCACTACACTAAAATGATAAAAGAAGCATTGCAAAAAAAAAAAAAAAGAAAAAGAAAAAATAAAGAAAATACCTTTTTAGTAGCTATTATAATGTTTACAAGCGTCCAGAGAAATCTCCCAAGAGTGGTGTGCATTAAGAAAGTAAAAGAGTTAAATAATTCTTGATGTTCCAAGAAAAATTGCCTTTGACATTCAGTTGTATATACATTTGCTTTCTTTTGCAGGCAATGTTCATAAGGGTACGATTTCGGCTCTTGGACAAGGTGTAGTTGCAGCCAAGTTTTACATTCCTTTGTTGTAGGGCTACGATGGCGTGGTAAACACAAAACCTCACTATACCTTACACTGTCCGTATATCATTTTGCTGATATATTTTTTAATCTGTATATTTTGATAAATTCTCCACTATTTCGCATTGGATATTAATAGTATTCCTAATATGGATCTCAATATTGTGAGAAAGACCAGGCTCTCTTAGAACAGACAGTGAAAACAGGATAGAGTAGCAAGAATTGCTTAAGATGCACAAGATACGCAACGTCAGAAGGCTTAAGAGGTGATAGAGCACTTAGGGAAGAAAGGTTATGACAAAAACAAATGGATGATGGTACAAAACCAGTGAGAAAGGTTTATCTGTTGAGTAGCAAGTCAGGAAGAAGTGTATGAGGACTTGATAATGTTAGATTAAGCCTTGGTAAAGAAGTGCACATGATTAATTGTTCTGAAGGCAAAATCTGTGGATAATCAGATCAACTATGATGTATGAGAGGCAATTGTATAGTCGTGTACAGAAGGATTATTTGGTTTCTGTGGCCACCATATATTTTTCCTACCTTCTTACCATTCATTATTCAGGAGGAAGCGTTGTCTTAGCATTGTTGTGTTTGTCTTCCGTGATGATCCTCTATTGATCCTCGAGTCATGTGCTGAAGTGTTAATATTTTACAAGGATAAATCAAAGCACATGAAGGGTAAGATTCAATGCTTCGAGTTCTGCTCTGGATTTGCTGGTACTGACGAGTGTGCATGCTGGCTTCCACGAGGTTTTTATGGAGCTGGGGAAGGATTGTAATGTGGATTAGGATAAGTAAGGATAGGTATTTGCATTTGGTAAAGAAACTAGATTGGAGAGGTTATGTTTATATATAACAAGTATATCAAGAATCGGGATATTGACTATACGAGATGTGAGATACGAGTATACGTAGACGTAGATTAGTATAACTAAGGATGGTGATTGAACTTGGTAAAGGAACTGGATAGGGAGGTTATGTTTAAGTATTAAGAGCGGGGCTTTTGACTATACAAGATGAGAGATATCACTTTTTTTGTATGGGTGTTTTTTTTTTTCTTTTTATAGTGGGTCTCCGGAACTAGCTTGACTCAGCTTGAAGACATCACGAGAGACTAGTGGGTCTCCGGAACTAGCTTGACTCAGCTTGAAGACATCACGAAAGACTAGTGGATCTCCGGAACTAGCTTGACTCAGCTTGAAGACATCACGAGAGACTAAAGTTAATTTGTGTCTGGTGTTTATCTTCATGACCATCCATGGTCTTTCTGAATAGGGAGTTGGCGCCTTTTATCTCAAAATTCTGGAGGTTTTTGTTACGTATAAGGTAGATGTGATATACGCAGGATTATGCAAGGGAATCCACCACGACCTATATGCAAAAAAAAAAAAAAAATGGCGCACACGAACAATGAGATTGGGGATTACCGCGATAACACACACACACACACACACCTAGATAATAATAATAATAAAAAATAAAAATAGTAAACTGGAAAAAAAAATCCTTAATTAAACCAGTAAGTGAACACAAATAGGTTCAGACAATTGTCACGTGGCACTTACCGACTAATTGAGCTATTAGTTGCCATCCATCCTTATCATGACCAATTAAGGTGGCCAGCACGCCACCGAGTACTGTTGTTAGGGATAGGGGAAGTAGGAGGGGGTGACTGAATTGTTGATGTCGGAATGTACTGTATGTATGTATGTATGTATGTATGCGTGAGCGTTTTTTTTTTTTTTTTTTTTTTTTTTTTGGTGTGTGTGTGACCGGCTAGGAAGGAGGGAGGGAGGGAAAGAGGGAGGAAGGGAGGAGGAAAGATAGCTGTGTATGTGGTACTTGCGTGTGACCAAGTGAAAGAGACAGGTGGTGTCTCCCTCCAGTGTTGCAGGTCAGGTAAGAAGCAACGAGGTAGCCAGTGTTGGAAGAGTTATTAGTTCTACGCAATTATAGGGAGACGAAGTGCGATTGGTTCCTCTTTAGACAGAAATAACATCATAATTCTTAATTTTCGACCATATGGAGAAAGAATACCTAAGTATTTCTTCCATTGATCTATAGAGTGAAAGATTATTGCCTCCCCAATTGAACTCTAAAGGATGTTAATGTTATTGCCTCTTTTGTTCGACCACGACCATAAGGTGAATGATGTTTTCGGTTCTTCAATAGGGAGAGAAACTACAATTGCTTTTGCTAGACTGGATTTAGCTGAAAGTGGTTGGTTATGATCATCAATATTACTGCACTGTGTCATTTTGAATACATGTACTAAATATTACTATGAATATATAGGTTAACTGTCATTTGTCATTGCTATATTCATGAAACCTGTACTAAGTATAGAATAAAAGTATGTATAGTGACACATAAGACACTTCGCTGGTACTCATTCTCATTTATATAATACCACCATACTTTCTTTTTAATTAGTGCACACTAGTTTTTTAGAAGAGAAATATTCCTTAGAGTCAATCTTAAATTTTCTTGTCCTTACGACGATCTTTCGAATAACTAACAGCAGTTATTCTAAAATTTAGCAGACTGAACCTAATTCTGAAAAAAAAAGGTCAACAAACACCTATTGACAGCAAGTAACTCTGCTTCTAGCGTCGCCTTGATTCAATAATGTGTAGCGATGACTCTGCTGCGACGTGTAACACTCGATCGTCACTCCTCCAACGTTAAATATTTTTTTGCAGTAATGAGAGAGCCTTAGCGTGCGTGACTTTCCGTGAAGGGTGTGTAAGTGTATATGTTAGGTAATGGAGTCGGGTGGTGTAGGGATGGAATAACGATAGCAGCTTTCCATGTGACAAATATAACTATTTCTCCTCATAGTCGTATAATTGTATAAAGTCTAGAATTGCACAACGATCTAAAACAAAGTTTAATGTAACGAGTGATCCAGATATGCTGTCGTTAAATTTCATTTACTTAGGTTAATTAAACCTAAGTTCTTCTTCCTGCATCGCAACATACATAAATTACCACCATGACTCAATAATACGAGTATTTAGCTTACGAGCTTGTATACCCAATGCATAGGCGCGAGCATTTTCATAGAGGGAAACACGAGTGACCAGGGATCGTGCTCTCTAACGTTTCGGGGTCTCATCTCAAATTATAACAGCTCTAGTGGAAGTTATAGTGTTTTCAGGAGAGCTTCATGATCCTATCACATTTTCTTGGCAACACTGTACAATATTTATGCCACGTTTCTTTATTGATGTGTGTGTCTATTTTATATATATATATATATATATATATATATATATATATATATATATATATATATATATATATATATATATATATATATATATATATACACAATGACTATTTTTTGTGGGATATGATACATTATTTACGTGAAAATGATATGTAATATATTTCCATCTTATTTCTAACGCTTTTTAGATGTTTCACTGAAGTTCCTAGGCCTAGTCTGAGGAAGTGGCAGAACTGTACTCACACCCTGACACCATCCTAGCCGCCAAATTAGTAAGGGTTTACTGTAGTTATATAAATTTACATTCTTTAGAAAGACGTAGGTTAAGAGGGGACCTGATAGAAGACTAAGTGGTATAAGGGTTATAATAAGGGGGATGTAGGCAAAATTCCTAGGATCAGCAACCAATGTAGAACAAGAAATAACGGGTTCAAGCTTGAAAAATTTAGGTTTAGGAAGGAGATAGGAAAAAACTGGTTCTCAAATAGAGTGGTAGATGAATGGAACGGACTCAGTAATAATGTTGTTAGTGCTAGGACACTAGAGAGCTTTAAGAGAAGATTAGACAGGTTTATGGATGGGGATAATAGATGGAAATAGGTAGGTATATTTCATACAGGGACTGCCACGTGTAAGCCTGGTCGCTTCTTGCAGCTTCCCTTATTTCTTATGTTCTTATGTTCTTATATGTTTAACGAGGAAACGCATGATCGCATTGCCTGACGTTTCAGGGTCTCCTCTCAACGTATAACAACTCTAGTGCAAGCTACTAGAATTTTCATGGGAGGTTTTCATGATTATAGCTTTAGTTTTACAAGGAAACTGCACGATCAATGAAAAAAAAAAGATCCATGAAGACGTGGGTATTTTAAGGATTGTGAAATTAATCTTAAACATGAGAGCCCAAAAAATTTCAGAATACCGACTTAGTCGACTAAAAGCATAACATGTAAGCTCCATCTTTTATTCTTCTCTTGGGCTACCCGTGCATCATGGTGCATACATTTTATGGGACCGTGACACAGGTATGGAGAAGTCAGCCAAGTTTCTGCGATAAGAGTATGAAAGAGGGAGGGTAGGTCTTTAGTTTAAGACCCGTGTTTGTGTGTTTAGCTGAATAACTATCACGGAATACTACATAACCCCTCGGTTAATCTCTACAGTCACTTCTCCAAGCCGATCTCAGTATAGTATTTCAACACTACACTTGTATACCTATCCCTCTCAAAAAAAAAAATAAATAAATAAATAAATAAAAATAAATAAAAATGAAAAAGGAAAGGACGAATGTGAAGGTCATTGTGTGGTTGTATCTTGCTACTACGGTGATCACACACACGCACACAAGGAGTGGCAGTCAAGGAGACGGGAGTGTTTGGTGTCAACAATGGCTCCTCTCTCCCTTTCGTCCGTCTCCTCCTTCACAATCTCTCTCTCTCTCTCTCTCTCTCTCTCTCTCTCTCATGGAATAGATCATCAGCACGACCACTGTTGCCGCCTTCACCTACTAATACCGCTGTTACTATCACCACCACCTCTTTCCACAACCACCGTATAGACGTAGAATAATTAAATAGCGAGTAAATACTGTAACCTTGCCTTACCACAGCGGTCCTTGGAAAGGGAGGAGAAACATCACATGGTCCAGTTTAACATCAGTAACGTTACCTTCCGCTTGTTCACTACACGATGTCAGTCAGTCGTATTCTTATCTTCATTAATCAAAGTACTAATCCTGTCTTCGTGGTGGACTGAACAAAAGGAATAGCAACAGTCAGGCTTTAGTAATGCAAAGCCATTAAAGGTAGTCCTGGAATTCACAATATATTTTCATAGGGGAATGAACAGAAGGAATATCAACTGTTACTTGTCTTTGCTGTGCCGGACGCTCAAATGGCTTCTCGCCAGCGTTCCCATTGTGACAGCTTCATTCAGGTTCGAAATGATCTCGAGTCTGCTCCAGTCTGCCATTACCAAAGGTCTGTTAGCTACCCCAGTCAGACGTTCGGCAGTTCGACGTCATGCAGCAAGTGATTATTTATGACCACGAGTACGTTACAAAAGCAGTCATTTGGACGTCAAAATAGTACACTCCTATGATGACCTTGGGTAAGATCATGTTGGTAATACAGATCGTGGTAGGCTGGAGGGGAGGAGCACGTCAGCGCCCTTTATTCAAGGCGGGTACACAGAATATCGATGAGCACCTGTCAGTCAAGGGTGGTACGCTGTCAGCTGCAATAAAAGCTCTGTCACTTCTGCTCCACATATACAGCAGCGACATGTGTCACCTCCTACCTGATGAAGGCTGTTATTTTCCTGTGATAGGTTAAATCCCTTACAGACTAAATCTCAAACCTCCACCCTTATGACCTCCCCCACCAGGTCCTGGTCAATACCCCGTCCATTCCCATGATGAGTGCGTAGACATGCATCACTTTCCAGGGGAAGCAGCAGATATGAAGGGTGGTTGCGCCCTGCTCCCGCTGCTCCTACTGGTAGTGACACTGGTGGCCCGCTGCTATGGTGCTGAACCGCTCTGCCTAGAAGATGACATCAACAAGCTTATGTTCGCCTACTCTTCTGGGGGTTTCGATCCCTCCGGCACTCTAGACACTGTCACGTGTGCCCGCCAGTGTATCGCCGTCGGGTTCACCTTCGTGGGCATGGACGAGAACGCCAACTGCTTTTGTACCGCCCCGGCCAGCTCTCGCGCCCAGGATTATGAGACAATTAAGCAGATTTCAACGTCAGGTAACACATTTTGTCCCGGGTCATAAGGGTTAAGAATATAAATGTTTGTAAGAAGCATCTAGCTATATATATATATATATATATATATATATATATATATATATATATATATATATATATATATATATATATATATATATATATATATATATATATATATATATTTGGTAATGTATATTGGTTTTTGGAAAACGTATCTTCATTCATCAAAAACAATTAATCACAATTCCCCAATTATTTATTTATTTATTTATTTATTTATTTTTTACTCCTGTACATCAATGTTATAATATTGCTTTTTAGAAATCGTTTATGGGATATATTTGTCTATAATTGATCATCATATTATGTTGTCAATAAAATAAATTGCGTGAATAAGATTTCCAAGATTTGCACAGTTTTAGATATTATGACACATTGCCTCAGGTGATCCTTGTGGGGTGGGCCCGGGGCTGATGAGTGTGTGGCCCGTGGAACTCCTGACGGGGCCTCTCTTCACACCTTACCTGAAGGTCGGCTTCACGGGATCCACCGAGAACCAGGTGAGGGAACGGAGGCCGTGTGTGTTATTGTTAATGCTAATATTCCTAATTATAGAACTGTGACCAAACTGCCTATTATACAAACAAATGACTGACGGTCATCATAATAATAATAATAAAATAAACTGCGTTAATAAGATTTCCAAGATTTGCACAGTTTTAGATACTATGACACATTGCCGCTTGTTTGGCAAATATTTTTTTTTCTATTATTTTACATTGAGAAAGAACTTTCTTTTCCTTTCTGATAGATTTTATAGTTTGTTTGATTCTCTTCTTTTATGGAATGTGTAGGAATGTGGTTAAGGGATGAAAGAAACTGTGTTGTGCTGCTGAATAGAAATTTTTGTGAACTGAATCACACATAAAAAAATAAATAAGTAATCCAGGCTGAAATGACTCTATGTTAATTTAACTACAATAATGAATGGAAGAGAAGACATGACCAATCGGTGACACATACGTATGAACAGGTGTGTGTGTGTGTGAAATTATCCATTGGCTTCCTGCAGAGAATGAGATGACATAGGTGTAGTGTACATTCTGATATGAACTATGTGCAGTTGTCACCCTTCTCTACACCTACAGATGGAGATCGCAGTTGGCGACAGTGTGGACATCACCGTGGTGACGAGCGTTCTGTTCTCCTTCACTGTAAACTTCGGGGACGGTTCGGAAGAGCTCGTCCGCAAACCTAACGAGACTACAGCCTCCAACATTTACACTCTGGAAGGAGAGTACTACATTACAGGTGATTGGGACAGGTGTGTCTTGTTAATGCATCACAGGAAGACAACTTTTGGTTGTAATGTACAGATAAGTGAATAAGTTTGATCTCATTCTTTCAACTTTCTTATCTTTTTCTTCAGTACGCGAGGATTGGTCAGGCGTACAGGACATGCTGCGCGTGGTGGTGACTGGCTCAAAGAATGCCCTTGGCCTCGAGTGTCCAGAGTTGGTAGCCACTGGTGACACCTTCGCTTGCACTTTCACCCTCCTCAGGACCTCAAGCTCTGCCCTCTCCGTCACAATTGATGAAACACAGGAACATATGGACTATACTCTGCCTGGTCAGCTTATTTTATGTTCTTGTTGACTTGACACTGCACTAATATCACTTCGAAATCTTAGCTTTTTAACATAGAACATACCAATAATAAAACATGACCTACAGTTTCGTAACACCTAATGGATTATTACTTATCATATCACTGGCCAGAGTTGGAAACTAAGATATACGGGCACTCCTGGTCGTCCTCTGACCCTCCGCCGGGATCTACTGTACTGGACACCTGCACCTCCGTCTACCTGCTCGACACCTCGCCTATAGGAGAGGACGAGTACCTGGCTGTGGTAGACGGATGGGTGGCCAAAGCCTCTAAAGCGTATTGCAATGTAAGTGCGGTGCTTCAGGATCTTAGGGTCAAGATATGATAGAGTTGACTGACTGCTAAAACTGCATCCTATTTACATTGAATATCTTGTTAACTGCCAAACGAGAGAGAGAGATAGATAGATAGAGAGAGAGAGAGAGAGAGAGAGAGAGAGAGAGAGAGAGAGAGAGAGAGAGAGAGAGAGAGAGAGAGAGAGAGAGAGAGAGAGAAAGGGGGTTGGATGGGTAGGACATGGTAGATACGAAGTAAAGGTAAGACTGTGTGCATATTGTAACATGGTTATGGAGAAGAAACTGAAATATTATTGAAAACACTCTCCCAATTCAGGGACACGTTCTTATGTGGTGCTTCCGTTCCCAGATAATGATAACATGTCTCTGGTAAAACCTTTAAACTTTCAGCGAAACTTTCCCAATTTTTGTCCTGTGACTATGATGATTAATAAAAAAATGGATGTGACTTTATTAATAATTTCGTTTGTTCTCAGTTTAGCACGATGCTGACTCACTAGCTCTTTCCTCTTACTTAAAGACACTGCAAGAGAGCTGCGTGGAGGGCGGGGATCCTGCCTGTCCTGCTGAGGGTGAGTGGACCTGCCCGGCACCCGAATATCTCTGCGGCGACACCTGCCACGCATCATCGCCTGCCACGTGCTCAGGTAAGGTGATCTTGCCAACATCCAGTAAACATGACATCATGAATTTGAGAAAATGCATTTGTATAAGTATTTGGCACACATTAGTGACAACTCTTATTAAGTTTCGTATTGCACCATGATGGATGACAGATGTGTATTGATTTTTTTAGCTCCAAACAGCACGGTGAAGAATGCCACTATATAGCACAGTACTATTACTCGCATTATTGACGACTCTTATTAAAAGTTTCACATCGCACTCTGAAGAATGGTGGGTTTATATTATATTTTATTTTATTTATTTATTATTTTTTTCAGCTCCAAATAACACGGTGAAGGAAGCCACCACGTACAATGCTATTACAGCGGCTTCTTTTGATATGGAATTCGGACATTCTGAGACACCCGTAACTCTGACACCACTGAAACCCTACTCCTACTTTAGTGTTGGCTGTCCCACCGGAGCAGTGTTGGCCGACGTCCCAGCTGAGGTAATGGTTAACGTGCTATACATCAACGAAAAGGAAAAACATCTCTCGCTAACATATAAAAGATATTTAAACAAGGAACACACTCACGAATCCTAAATCGGAATTGCTTGATATATTGGCCTGCTTCGCCGTATTTCAACTGCTCACTCTCTTTTTGATTCCGCCCACCTTAGTTATACAAGAATTACTAATTGCTTAATTCTGATTTTTTTTTTTATTGGTTAACTCTCTCTCTCTCTCTCTCTCTCTCTCTCTCTCTCTCTCTCTCTCTCTCTCTCTCTCTCTCTCTCTCTCCAAAAACAAAGCACGGTGATTTGACCCTTATGTAAAAATAAACGCATGTCGCAGGTAACAACTATCACACGTATACTTGATACTAAGAATAGTTACATTTAATCATTACCACTTATATTTGTGTATGATTTATTTCCAGGTGATGCATCGTATCGTGCCAGACACCAGCAGGCGGGAAGGAGATGCTCTTTTTTCTACCAGCGCCGCACCGGCGTTCACGATGGTGAAACGAGAACCACGTCACCTCCTCGTGCGTCTCAAAACTTGGGTTGGCCGGGTAAGAAAGACGTGGCACTTTCATCATGATTTACTGGGATTTCAGGGACAGTGTCCAACTGCTTTATATATATATATATATATATATATATATATATATATATATATATATATATATATATATATATATATATATATATATATATATAAAACGTCTCAACAAAGTTTCGGACAAGGATGTAGCTTTGGCAGTGGATGTTTGAGACCCCAACCTAATTGGCAAAATTATGCTTTGGTGCCGAACGTGGATGATTAAGGCATTTTTCAGAATAAATTTATGGTAAACTAAGATAAAATATTCAGAGGCATGTACAATACATGACCCGCTCACCATTCAGGTCGTGATGTAGTAGTAATTACCGACCCCACGGCAGTTATGTCTTTATGTAAGTTGCTTCAGATTCAATGCCTCAGGGTTACTCATATTTCTGCGCTGCGCTTGATTTTGGGAGTGACTACATCCCCCCTAGGCTCCCTAGTATCGCCCTCTCACTCACATCGTGACGTCGATATGACGTATAACTTTTGAATAGTAGTAATCACTGCCTCTGCTGAGGTGATGTGGCGCCCACCGATAGATAGATTACCAGAACGAAACCTCAGCTCTATGTGACATGTATCGAGCATGTAGCTATAGCCTTGTTTTCCATGTAAATGATGAAGCAATTTCCTTCGAGAAAACTTTTTTTTTTTTTTCGCAAACATTTTCATATTATAAAGACCATACTGAATCTATAGCAGGGGTGAAATATTGCTTCGGAGAGAGAGAGAGAGAGAGAGAGAGAGAGAGAGAGAGAGAGAGAGAGAGAGAGAGAGAGAGAGAGAGTACAGTGTGTGCTTGAGGGGAGAGGGGTAGAAAGACAGAGCTGCCAGTTGGGTCGGTGATTAGGCTATCTACGTCACACCGACGTCATGACCTGAATGGTGGGCGGGGCATGTATCGTTCGTGACAACAGCAGCTGGCTTCACGACGTGGCTCCGAATATTTAATCTTAGATTACTCTAAATCTACTCTTATAAATGCCTTAATCATCCACATTTGGGACCAAAGCATAATTTTGCCAATTAGGTTCGCATCCCAAACATACACTGCCAGTTACATCCTTGTCCGACGCTTTGTTGAGGCATTATATATATATATATATATATATATATATATATATATATATATATATATATATATATATATATATATATATATATATATATATATATATATATATATATATATATATATATATATATATATATATATATATATATATATATATATATATATATATATATATATATATATATATATGTGTGTGTGTGTGTGTGTGTACACTTCCTGAAGTTCTTAATAGTCTGTTATATTAGGCACATATCACTTAGGACGAGCAATTCTGTGAGGCTTTTGAAAAGTAGATATTCATGGTCAGAGTAGCAGCAATGTCTCTTGAAAATGTAGGATCGAATTAGGCTCTAGGATTAACA